>NW_025764755.1:0-75450 GCF_019669845.1 Emericellopsis atlantica | reverse complement strand
TTTGGTGATAAACTTCCCGGGGGGCTACTTCGGGCTAGACGCCAACTATGGCTAGTTTCTTGGCAACGCATAACTTTTGAACTCGTCCTCCGTAGCTGAAACGGCTGCATTCTGCCTATCAATTAGACTTCCCTGAGCGGTGTCCGCATCGGGTTTCCTCAAGCATCAGTGGGTGTGTGCTCCCTGGGTCCATCCGTTTGTGGCCGCTCCTTGAGTATGACGCGCGGTCTTGGTATAAGGAAGCAGGCTGATGCGGACGATGAGCGGACATGTCATCAGTGAGTCGACGATCGGATGTTTCAGCATTCTTCATAGTCAATCCTTGGACTTAGTTGAGATCGAGCCTGGTGACCGAAACGTGCCGTATTCTCCCCCGTCCAGAAGGTCGTCGGTGCCTGCGTGCTTGTTGTGGACCACCACTTCCATGAAGCTTGGGCACTTCCACTCATTCACTGGTGCTTGAGGAAACCCGATGCGGACACCGCTCAGGGTAGTCCAGGCAGAATGCAGCCGTTCCAGTCACAGCTCCCTGTGACCCACTGTGACTGCCACACGGCAAGCAGCCAAAGCACAGAAGCATCGCACCCACTCGGATCCAGCCGCCTCTTGCGCTCCATTGTGGCTGCGAGCTTGCAGGGAGCGGTGCTTGGCATCCTAGCCCGAGGTCACAGAGAGCTTGGCAGAGGGTGGGGCCAAGCCAGATGCTGGCGGAGCATCACACCCTCTCAGTGTGATGGCTGCCACACGACAAGAAATCCCGAGGCAGGTACCCGCAATGATGGCGGAGCCGCCACACCCTCTCGTCTCAAGTCTTGTGATGGTCAATTGTGGCTGCCACATTGAAATGTCATCAGTCATGGGTAGCCTGGCCCGGACAGGAGGCCCCAGGCAAGGCATCATACCCACTCAGATCGTGGCTGCGAGCCCCAGTGGAGCGGCTAGATAGACATGACGGCTCTCGGAGCCAAGTGGCTGCTTGGAAATGACTGGGCAATGAGGCCTCTCCCATTAAGTCAGGATCACGCGTCATGCTCTAAAACAGGGCCAAGAAGGATTGACCTAGGCAGCACAGTACTTTAGCAAAGGTAGAGAAGATCTCGCAGAGTAGTGGAAGTCAAACCTGAACCGTAAGCAGTAGCCCAGTGTTCGCCCGAGTTTCGCCTTTCCATACCTCTGATCTAACGTAGCTTCTGGCAACGAGTCTTCATGCTGTTTGGAGATGGGTTCCCCAACCCATGGCTGTAACCCTACATCCACTAATTTCACATTCCGTCATGTTTTCGGCGCGAAATGACTAGTCGTGTCCGTTTCTGTTTAATGGGAGCCTTGTCCCACCTTCTCCAGTTTGGTACACAATGATTTGCTGGGAGAAGATGGACATCCTTGGATCGTATGGTCCAACGGTGGCTAGTACAGGCCGCTAATATGATACGGTCGAGTTGAATCTGGCTTCTGCATGGCATCCTCTGAGCCGATTTCCCACGTCGTGGACGGCCCTTGTACCCTGCGCACGCCCTGAAGATCTCCTCCTGTCTGGTTCGTTCCCAAAATGGCTGTGGGTGTGGAACGTGATGCACGCATCACAGCCCCATCGGCAATCCTGCCTAGTGCTACTGTACTCCAGCCAGAATTATAATGTCTATAGTTAAGTATAAACTGAACATGGGCGACGTTCAACCATCAACAAGTACTGAGGCTGATTACACCAATTGACACCAAAGCTAGCAAGATGTCCCGCCATTGACATGCAGCTGATGATTAGCTTCCTCCGGGCAACTGCTTCATTTATTGTCATCTATCAACGCAATGCACATCGCTTGGCGCACGTCGACAATCGCCTGACAGCAATTCTTCTCCTCAGTCAGTCCACTATGCATGAACTGGAGCGGGAACTTCGTGCAATTGGCACAAGCCTGTCTCCACCAGACTACGCCGCTTGTGTCGCTGACACGGCCAATGACCAAACACAGTTGTCTGCCCCTGGCATGCCACTTGTGCCTAGAACTTCTGGACCGTTTGCAGGTGGGCTATGCGTAGCCAAAGGAACCCCTTGGTTAGAGCCCCACGACGTTTTGTACACGCGTTCGGCTGGGCCCGATGACGACGGTACTTTTACCGACCATCATCCCCAGTATGGCTCTCCCATCACGCCATCGATTGACCAGATACCTTGTGCAGTACCACCACAAGTCCGGTGTGTGGTGGGGGAGACGAGGGTCCGGCATGGCATGAGGAATCGACTGGCCTCTAGTAGAGCGACAACCTATCCCCATGCGGTGATTGCTCGTGTCAGAGCGTTGAACGACACGATGCGGCGGTGGGGCAGGGAGAAATAGCTTGCTCTGACTTGTATGTGGCCGTGTTATTCAGAAAAGGGATGGCATCACGTAGACACTTGATAGGTAGATTACATAGGTACAACAGCCAATCAAGCTTTCTTGCACGGTCAAATGCCCTTTACCTGCTCCCGATTTCAGCAGGAAGGGACTTCTCAATTAGCGTATGGCAAAGACGTTATCGGTCTGGCTCACAATAGTAGACGATACACTAGTTGGATGCAGTGGGACCGAACATACGACCAAAGCCAGGCGATGACGATGGCGGGAAGGGACCCCGCGATCAGAAAACACAGGAGTAAGGTTAGGCCCCAAAGCAGGCGAGACACGGTCCTCATCCTTGTCGGTGGTCTACCTGTTAGTGTCATCGTCGAAAGAGACACGAGATAGACGTTCTTGAGCCAAAGAACCCAAGAGCACAAAACTGAAGCGAGGACTGGGGCTTTATGGTGTATATGTTGACGAAGTACATCGCATACTTTGTCTATGAGACCGCTGGAAAGGGGACAGTGCGAGATTGTCGCACGACTCTGTAGGCTGCTTTGGAGGTGCCGAGTTATTCATGGCGCTTACTGTTACTGATAAACTGACTTCTTTACCTTTATGTCATATGTGGCCGCCTGGAAATCGACGAAAAGCTTGGAGCAGCGACAAGGTCTCCAAAGCGCAGATTTCGACAGTTAATCGGGCGAAGCCGGCAGCTTCTGGTTATCAATGCAAGTGCATCATCACTTTAGGTCGGAGCTCCCACCTCCTACGTACGGAAAAACAAGAGTCAAGTCTGCTATTGTCAACTAGAGTAATCCAGCCCTACCAGTATCTTCGAACTCAGCGAACGATATTTCAACAGGAAGCAATCGCGGCCGCACGCATCAGGAATGATGAGGCGCAGACGCGAGAGACGCTGGCACAAGGCTCCTCTTACATGTGATTCGAAGTGATATTGCGTGAGAAGAACCTAGCGGGTCTTGAGGCACGTGACGTCTAGTCATCTCATCCGGTTCAATGACAGTCTTCAGCTCTTTCATCAATGCCTTGTGGCGGGGCTTTCATTGAGATGCATATGTGGAGCGCAATTGCTAAGCAGGATGCTGGAGGAACCTGGGAATCTGGATATAAGAACCATGGTGCCTACCTTATGACGAACATTGTCTCTCATGGCCAGCTCTTCCCAAACAAAAGCCAGCCTGAGTGACAATCGAGATGGGCTTGGAATCCACCTTTGTTGAGAGTTCGGGCCTACACCAGTCTGCCATCGCGCACTCACATTGCGAGTGTGGTGGCTCATCCGACCCGGGGAAGCAGTTGCACGAGCATCGACACCATTGTATCAAGAGGCGGGAGTTTGATACAAGAAAACATGCGTTGGCTTACAGTTTCTTGCGCGAACTTGATCAATCTATCACGCAAGGTCAGCTTGGTCAGCTCGTCCTTTCGACAGGTGGTGTGAAGATCACCTGGTCCAAAACCCTCAGAACTACGGCTGGCCGAGCCACATGGCGTCGTTCGAAGATACGCCTTCACAATTATGGAGTTGACGGCGATGAAATCAAGCACCACCACTATGCAACTATTGAGCTAGCCGAAAAGGTCGTCGATGATGAGGACAAGCTGATGAATACGCTCGCGCATGAATTTTGTCACTTGGCAACCTTCATGATCACCAAAATTATCACCAATCCACATGGCAAGGAGTTTAGACAGTGGGCGAGGAAATGTTCTCTGGTATTTGGCGCGCGCGGAGTGAACGTGACCACCAGACATGGCTACAAGATCAACTTTGAGTACATCTGGAAATGCACTGGGTGTGAAATCGAGGTCAAACGGCACTCGCGAAGTGTCAACCCACGTAAGATATGCTGTGTATTTTGCAAGGGGAAATCTCAAGCAAATCAAGCCCATAGCGAGGGGCAGTGCCAAGTTTGGTGAGCCAGGGCTTGTGGAGGGATAGGGAGCTATCCGAGGCGACTGTAGGGCTTGTAGGACTTGAGATTCGTCACTTCTGGGTACATAATCTGTGTGTTTATAAAAACACTCGCCGAACGGGCTCATATCATGTAGCTCGTGTCTTTGACATATCTCCGTTCACGATCCCTTGATAGCATATATGGATCAATGTGGTAGAACAGACCGATAGAAGGTCAACTACCGGCATAGTTGAGATGGTATAGTACGGTGATTGTAGAAAAGCCTGAAGAGGTTTCCAGGTTGAGAATTTCGTGGACGAGGTCACGGAGATGCCCTGAATTTATGCTCTTGCCGGTCCCACTCAGCTACCCACAGCTTCCAATGGGACATCATGTTCTCCGTGCGCCTGTTCCTGTCCCGGAAGAATACCCCACCTTCAGCAAGTACTACGCCGCTACTGATCGCTGGAATGACTTCGTGACCCTTGGAGGAATAGTGGACTCAAGCATGAATCGACTGCAGTATTGCATCGCGACCGAACTCCTGCGGGACTCCATCATCCCCGGTATGATACTTCCTGACAACCAGTCAACCCTCGGCTTCCCCCTCCATCACCATGATATTAGTGTCCAGAACATATTTGTCGACGATGACTTGAACATTACATGTGTCATCGACTGGGCATTCTCCTCCACTGTTCCTCCAGCACAGCTGCTCGCTACTCCAGGCCTACCACATCCCAGAGACTTGGTGTTGGATTTGTCCTTGGCAAATGCCTTCCGATCTGGCTTCGAAAGCGAGGATAGCAATGCCGACAGGTTGATTGTCGAACCTGACTGTTGGAAAGTCGCGCAGATGGTCTCACATTACATGCGCTTGGTGAATCTGGATGCTTTACAAGACTATGGTCACCTCGAGACACTCTGTGTGCTTGCCCGGCGACGGGTATCTCCCGAAGATGACGATTATGACATCAACAGCCTGCCAGCTATGATGGCAACAAAAGCTACGACCCTGGAAGCGCTCGCGCTCGCTAGCAAGTTAGCAGCTGACGACGAGCCAGAAAGCGAAACCCGTCGGCGGGAGAAGGAGTACTTCAACGCAGTAGGCTCCAAGCGACTAGCGATAGCGCGCAAGGTGGCATTGGCAGCCAAGGTGAATCCACAATTTGTGGCAGATGGGCGGCTGTGGCGCTGGGTCGATGCAGTAATTGAGTATTGCGACAGCGCGTGATCCGAAGGGCTGATTATCCTGAAGGGTGTCGAGGCCTGTCCTTGGAGGTAGAAGAAGAAGAAAACAGTAACACATTCGTGTTTCAGCCTCATCTATATGAGCGGTTCCTCAAGAAGTGTCCTTGGGAGGTCCCGCCGCGGCTGGAACAGGAGACAGCCACTACATTCGTATAGAACAAGATGGAACCTTCGAAGCCGCCGACCAGCTCCGACCAATGGTCATGGTAGCCCCACTTTCCAAAAATGGGTTAGCTATTCTTGCCGTCTGGCGTTTGGGCGCCAGCTGTCACAACCCTGCAAACACGTGTGCTGTCGCGTCTGCTTTGTTTTCTGTTTACCTCTCCCTCGCTATCTCAACAGACTGTACATTAGCCATGCTCTTCACACGACATCAAAATGCCCCTTACAGCAAAGCACCTCAAGATCATTTCGGAACGTCCACTCAATGATGCTCTTGATTCTTTCCGAGAAAAGTTGCGCGACTTCAACGAGACCAGCGACCCGCGACAAGAAGATATTGCGAGTCTTCTCTCGGCTTTAGTTGCTTCGCCAGCTGCGTTTAGCCTTCCTTCGCCGGACGAAAGCGGTAGCGTCGCAGTCAAGCTGCTATCTATCCTACAATGTGTCCGAGGAGGCGAAGTAAAGACCCAGCAATTCCATCCTCTGGTCCGCCATGTCATTGACGATTCCCCTGATATCGACGTCTGGGAAGCTGTCTTCACCGTCATCGATTCTCTTAGCACCCTCACTCCTCCCCCGTCCGGCATCGCCCCGACATTCAAAGGAACACCAATTAAAACCAGCTCGAGCCGACTTGCCGATAGCGAAACGCGCGACGTCGTCGAGGGAGAACTCTTCTTCGAGATAAAGGACTGCACCTTTCGCAATGTGAAGGGATTCTGCGACAAGTTCTTTGACCCTAAGCGCTGGCGCAAAGAGCAGAAAGCAATGCTGAGGGAGATGATGACAGCACACGACGGAAAGAGATGGACAGATTTCCCGACCCCTTCAGACGAAAAGCCGGTCTGGGACTGGTTCCGTTCACTAGAGGAGCGCTTCCTAGCCGATGCTTCGTACAAGCTTCATACCACTAAAACCGCCCACCAGTTCCAGGAACGGAAAGGCCAGATGGATGTCTTCTTCCAGACGCCAGCCAAGAAAACGGACGGCACCTTTTGGTACAAGCATGTCCTTGTCGTTGGAGAGCAAAAGAAGTCATACGACACGGGCAGATTCAAGGCGGACCTTCTTCAGATTACGCGCTATGTGCGAGGCGTCTTCGCCGACCAGCCGACGCGCCGATTTGTCCACGCGTTCTCCCTCTGCGCGTCCACGATGGAGCTCTGGGTCTTCGATCGATCTGGACCATACAGCTCTGGACCATTTGACATTCATGACGAGCCGGATAAATTTGCGCGCGCTTTTGTTGGGTATGCCACAATGGACGACGATGCGATGGGCCTGGACACATTCATCGAACGAAAGGACGGGCATCGCTGTGTCATATTGGACGACCTAAATGGCAACGAATCGAAGGTTAGGCTGAGGAGCCCGATAGTCAGGCAGAAGGCAGTCGTTTGTCGAGGGACCACGTGCTTTGAGACTCGAAATAGCCACGTCGCGAAGTTCTCGTGGGCATCGGATAAGCGGAAACTGGAGGTGGAACAGCTCAAGCTAGCAGAAGAACGGGGCGTCAAGGGAGTGGCCAAAGTGGTGGCACATCGTCAAATCACTACCATTGCAGAGGTACGCAATGGCTTGGAGTTTCCGGAACGTCATCGGTTCCGGAACGAAGACGTCCACTTTGACGAACCGCCATCAACCACCACAAGCACGAACTCGTTGGGCCAAAAGCGCAAGTCATCGTCCGACCACACATCCGACGACGCGTCCGGATCCAAGAGGCGGCGGTCTAACAGTCAGAAGTCGCGGCTGGTCCGAGAACTAAATAACCAGCGGTCTATCGGCAGAGCCAAGCCGAGCTTGTACACGCCTGGCGAGGACCTGTGGGAAAATAGGATATATTCCTGCCTCGTGGTGTCGCCAGCCGGCCGTGTTATTAGCGACTTCAGAACCATCAAGGAACTGTTGGAGTCGATGCAAGATGCAATCAAGGCTCACCAGTCTCTGTACGTCACTGGCAACATTCTCCACCGCGACATCTCATCAAATAACATCATTATTACGAAGCCCGAGATGGCGGGTGGCTTCAAGGGCATGCTCATCGACCTCGACCTGGCGAAGGTGAGAGACAGCGGCCCGAGCGGAGCGCGGCACCAGACGGGCACAATGCAGTTCATGGCAGTGGAGGTGCTGCGCATGGTCGACCACACCTACCGCCATGACCTGGAGTCGTTCTTCTACGTTTTGCTCTGGATGTGTGCGCGCCAGTCATGGAGTAATGGATTTGCTGGTGAAGAGAAGCCGCCGAAGGAGAGCCTTCTTCGAAGATGGGAAATCGGCAGCTTCAAGTATATTGCAGCTGCTAAAGAAGGTGACATGACCGTGAACAGGCTGGAAGGCATCATGGGCGAATTCCCAGAGGCGTTAGATGCTGTTAAGCCGCTCTGTCTGAGGATTAGGAAGATCCTCTTCCCCTTGGACGAAGATGAAAGAATGAGCTTTGGAACCCCTGCAGGAGACCCAGACCAACTCTATACACCCATTCTAGCAGCATATGATGCTGCTGTTAGCGAGCTATAGTAAAGAGTTGACGTTTCGATGGCGAAAGTTTCACACTCGTTGCAGCAAGTTCAGCACCACGTCAGTTATCGACGACCTCAACTTGGAGCGGGGCTGTGGCGTGGGCAATGTAAGCGATACCGCCTTATGATATCCGAGACCGGTATATAGTATACCCAGTACATCATCCAGCTAAGACATGTCACGTGTCTCAGCACCTCGTTTCCTTTGGCGCTCGCTCGCAATCCCGGAAAATCATTGTCGCCATTTCCGTTACGATCGAGCTTTCCGCCTAACATAATGCAGCAGGTCAGGTTGACGACAAGGTTGGGCACACTCTGTACCATTTTGTACAACCTGCGCCTCTGGGATGTCTCAGCTTGCGGACAAGAAAAGCATTGACCAAGTGAAGGGACATAGTAGCGCAAGAAGGACAATGTGGTACTGATGGCAAGGAAAGGATTAGATGGATGCAGTCGAAACATTCTCAAATTAAAACGGTAATGACTGTATGGGAACCCAAAGCTACTCGTATCTAGCGTCCTTCGCGCCCCTCAGACCCGTCCATGGCCGGTGCTATCCTCAATTGCTGCTGTCCGGCCAAAGAGTCTTGGAGCGAGTCTTTCTGAACATTTAGTGGAGTTGACATATTCGCCTGAGTGCCGTCATCTGCAGTAGGAGGGTGTGGAGACGCATCTGCTATGTTGTTCGAAGTTGAGGCTGGGCCACCTGGGAGATCGCTCATCGATGTAGACCTATCGTACCTAGATTGCGTCCAGGATCTATCACTGCTGCCAGCCGCGTGAGAAGGGAGCGAGCGGCCGGTCGAACGCTTTTGACGTTCTACCGCGTTCGCTCTGGTACTCGGTGGCTGATCCTCGGCAGCCTCCATATTCGCCATCATTTTCTAAAAGGTCAGCTTGGCTCACCAAGGGCGGGAAAGCGCTCGTACCTCCACAACATCGAGATCATTCCAGTCGTACTTGTAGTCTCCCAAGAGTTCGCTTGCGCTGCGCCCACTGTCATCGGCAGACTCCACTTCTCGAGCGGTTCGCGAAGGAGTCCATGAATCTTCCCCGACTCGGCCTGGTGACCTAGCTGAATCGCGTTCCGGCTTGCTGGGCATGTTGGGATGATCAGAGGCGGAATTTGGTGATCAAAGGGTCCAGAAAAATGCTGAAGAAAGGCTGTTTGGCGTTTGCACAAAGGTGAGATATGCCTAGTCAGATTCCCTCCCATTTTCGAGACGAGGGATGGACTCTATATAGATGTTTGACTACCTATACGGCAGCGGCCAGTCCAAGCTCCTCCCCGCAGCCGGGAACTGTAAGTTTCATGAAGTTGGAGTGAAATCTGCACCTCAGAGGAACCTGGCCTTTCGCGCTAAGCGAGGAGGCCTATCATCGCCCCCCTCGGTCCCCGCAACTTCCAAATAGGGAAATGTACGATAACTGGGGTTCTGCATCCTCATGCAAGCCTGCTGAAGCCGGCGCGGGCCGCAACATGGTTCTTTGCGAAATGGTTTCTGGGTAGAAGAGCCTGACATCATGTCTCTCGGAACGATCTCGAATACGGCCGTGGTCGTCATCAACGTTGCTGAACAGCTGTGAATTGCCCCACCCTGTTTCCTCTCTTCTCTCTCAAGAGCGTCTGTCTATCCGCACCGCGAGTACCAACACCAACCCGCTTGCCACTTTCCCCGAGGTACTAATGTTTCATATGTCAGCCTGTTTATCCCATACCCGAATGGCGGATAGAAAAGTCGCACATTTTGAGAGTGCTCAGCTCAGCCGAGCGATAGCTCTAATTGTTCCCATTACATTTGGAGCAGACATATCCGCCAACGTACCCGGTGCCATTGCACTCGGAGCATGTTGTAGGCATCTTTCCAATAGTGTGCTCGTAGACGATTTGCGAGGTGTCTGAGGGAAAAAATGGAAGACTTGGTAAAAATTGGCGTGTCCCTAGTGTCATGAGGCTATTTATTGCTGGGGCATGGATCCTCGCGGGGTCTCGACACGTGATCACTGGAGCCGACCGAGCTTCCCCGCCGGCTGCCAATTGAACCGCCTCACCGTCTCCAACATACCCATGGTACTCTTCCTTCATTCAAAATCCCGTATAATGGCCACGTCGCAAATGTCCACACAATGCCAAACTTGTTACGGCACATTTGGCTCAATTGACGACTTACGGAAACATATCTGGGGTTATCAGGTGCGCGTTTTGTCGTCCGTTGGCGGCCCTTGCTGACTTTCCTTCGCTCAAGGTCGAGATAAACCGGCATTCGACCAGGATACAGGAAGCTCAACTGCATCTGCCTCCACGTCGACACCGCATGCCTTGGAATCCGTCCAATCATTTAGGCTGCGAATACTGCTCCCACGATACACCTTACGAGAACGAAATACTCGAAAATGACGACGACGCATTCAACGATAACAATGAATCGGAAGCCGAAGGCGACTGCGTTGCGCCAGTGAAGACTCGGGAGTTTGCATGTCCAGATACAAGATGCGACAAGCGGTTCATGAGAATGACACGCTTGGTTGCTCACTTTGGGAAGCGTACCAACCCCATCTCATTTATGTGAGCACCTACTAAGCCACAGCAGATGTCCAATGCTTTGAGGTTTGTGTTCACTGCCGTGAGCTGTTCACTCAAGCCTCTCGTTATCTTGGACACAAATGTGACAATCGCGGAGACAATGCTGCGAAGAAGTACTACGTGACGGAGCGACGCTCGCAACTTCAAAATTATATCATCGATAAGCTGTATCAGAACGATCGTTCCCTCCCGACCCTCCAGGATCGAAAACGACCACACGAGATGGCGAATCTGTGCTCAGTGATGCGGTTGGGAAAGAAACGGAAGGCGAACTCAAATGAAGATACCTCGCTGGTCTCCTTCGACGGCAAGCCTCGTGATTCAGCTACTAGTCGTGCGGTTGAGGCCTCCCCAGCGCATCCCATTGAACCAGGAGACGCGACTACTGATGCGCCCATGGTGCATCAAATACCGGCATCTTCTTTTTCAAGTAACACCGACACGCCTGATGCGGATTTCTCAGGCGATTTAGCCTCGTCATTGCCCTCTGGCGTGCTTGAAATGCCTAACTATTGGCCTGCGCGCAAGATCGCTCCAATGTTTCATAGCGCCACCATAACTCCAAACTATGAAATAGGACAGCAGTACGAGTCTCAGCTTGGTCCAAATCTGGCGAACATGGTGGCCAACGGCCATTGTCCACCCGTCGACTCACTGAGCATGGCCGGGTCGTCCAACTACTCGAACGCTCAGTTGGGACCCGCTCTGTCTGTCAATGTAGGAGACGACCCTTCATTTAGTTCTTTCCAAATGGCCGGATCACCAAGCTTGTCATCTTCTCGAAAGATTGCGCCAATGTTTCGTCATAATACGATAACACCGACCTACGATTGTGGACAGCAAACACGACATCTGGACCCAATGGTGCATGAAGATACGGAACCACGGGGCACGTTATATTTCGGCATGTTGACCGCTCAGGCCGCAGATGAGGCGGCTCAAACTGGCCATACGGGGCATATGTTCTTTTAACAATGGTTTTCCCTCCTGTCCATACGCTATCCTGCCGAATCTGCTTCGTGGTCCGAGGCGTATTTGACGTTGATTTTAAAGTTTGTACTTTCCATTTCATTGACCGTATGATTCAGCCGTGCCGATAACTCCATCGGATGCCATGCCTTCATTGCCTCCTTTGTCCCAACAGCAAACGTGATCGCTGTACCATTTTCAACTTCGAAGGCGACGCGGGAGTCGTGAATAGTACTGTAAATGAAATTAGGCGAGAGACTGATGGCTGTCAAAGTAACTTACAAGCCGCCATCATCGAGGGTCTCGGTTTCGGGTCTGAGGCCGAGTTCTTTCAAATGCGTTCGAGCAACAGCCAACAGGGAATTTGCTGCCTCGACAGGCTTCAACCAGTGATGGTGAGAATCTGGCCAAAAGTGGATCTTGGACTGCCTGCCCCAAAGCATAATGATGAGGGTTTCCATTTCAGAATCGGGAGCGCTCTCGAAGGTGCAGACTTGACGAGCAGGCCCAATAGACCTGTAAAGCCCCAATGCACACCAGCTGAACGAGGATTTGATGACTGTCCGAATGAGCTGCCAATGCTTAGATCATGACTCATATGCACATAGATAACCAATACTAACTTGGTGGTCCAGGACATTGTCTTTGCAAAAGAGCAAACCGCGCTGCGATGCGAAAGCAACGCCGTCATCGTCCATCTGCTGGACACGTTGCGCTAGAACAGCATCGTGTACCTTCAAATAACCTGTGGTCGAAAGAGCATTCTGTATCTCTTGCTCTGACAGTAACGAGCCCGAAGCCATCGGATGGGTCTGTTGGCGATGTCGATGTTGCGATGCATCGTTTGATATCAGGAAGAGGGGCAAATGTCACATGCCGCTCTTGCGGTAAAAAGATGTCCCGCGGTGCTGCACAGTCGCGCGAGAGGACGTCATCCTCTCGTCTCCACACCACAGCGTCCCCGCACTCGCCTGACCAATGTCAGCTGCAAGCGCCAGTCGCGTTTGATTCGTCCTACAGCCCAAGTAAGAAAATGTGCAAATGAACTCCAACATTACTGAATGAGGAAATGTGCAAAGAGACGAGGCTAGCGCTTTGGCATGCATCGACAGCGGCGGGGCGGCACGTCTCAAACAACAGAGGCTTGAGCGATAGGTCAGCAGCTAATTGATACCTTGGAAACTACGGTTGCCGACTTGCCCGGCACGGTGAACACGTTGGCAAGCATCTTCCAGGAGTTCACGAAGAGTGCTGCTCCTGGCCCCCAGGCCTTGACGAAATAGGTGCGCTTGGTTCTGGCTGTCCATTCGGCGTTGTTTTGTTGATCATATTTCTTTTAATACATCTAATAATTAGTTTCATAATGCAATAACTCTCCCAACAGCGTCCTCTTCCCGAGGCCGGCAAGCATTGCCCTCCGCATGCTGCAGGCCGCCGCTCATGACACTGGTGCGATCCTCCCAGATTACATTTGCTTTGCGAACATTGCAGGCACAACCCTAATTCCACTCAGAAAGAGATCTAACGGATCACCAAGGGCGTCATCACTCCTACTGGTAGCTATGGTCAGATAGGCATACCACAGACAGGCATTGTTTCAGAGGCGCCCGGAACACCCTGCCGGAAGAGACTCAACGTCAGGTCTAATGCAAGACATGGCCGGCGCCAGGTTGTGTTGGCCGCCGCTCGTCTCGGCCAGTTGGAGATACGTAGGCCAGTGACGATCATCCCGTGTGGATGATAAACAATCACTAGCGTAGAGCCCGCCAGGAACTTGCATGGTGCGGGCTGCGTAGCGTCCGCGTGGGAGCAATCGAACCTGGATGATACACAGCAGCAGTTCGGGTTGAATGCCACATCCATCACCTCATCGGATGGAGTGTGGGGTTCAACGGGGTATGATAAACGTTACTTCCTGCGGCACGCTATGCGGTGGCATCCGAAGTTAGGTGTTGAAAAGTATAAGAATGCCATGTGCTCTTCACTCACCCTCACTTCCAACCTTCAACCCCAATTCAGCCCCCCAACACTGCGTCTTAGCCCTCCCCGTTTACCCTCTTATTCCTCCTTGCACCTCGCACTTTGCACTGTCTTCCGTTACGACCAGAAAGCTCCATGATGACACCATCCAGCAACACGAGCCACCCTCCTACCCAGGAAGCCCCACTCCAACAATTATCCCTTTTGGATATCTTCTTCCCCGGGGCTTCCCTCGCTTCAAGTACCATCCAACAGATTCTAGCTGGAGATCTGGGCAGCTATGCTCACTTGATGTACCTTTTTGGGTTGCTTGGCTTGTTAAGCCCTTATATCTACAAGTTGAAGGCCTTTTTGGAAGGCTCATTCAGTCAGTAGTTCTACTTCAACCTACACATGCTCTTCCTAATAATAGCCAGCATCCACCGTGTACGTGCAGAGCACGGACGAAACGTATAACATGGTTCTGGAGTGGATCTCCTCTCGAGGTCTTGACGGCGCCGCTCGGTCCTCTATTGTTCGAGTCAAGAAGCAAAATGGCCGGGAGGATCCTATAGGCAAGGCCAAGAAAGCGCTCAGCTTCTCGCCCTGGCATGGCAGCTTCATCTTCCGTCACAGGAACAGCTTCCTTTCATATCGGACCTCGCTGGCAGATGTCGGCTTTCGCAAGGAGGAAGAACTTTCCATTACGTGTCTTGGCCGGTCTCCCAAGACAGTGAAGGACTTCTTGAACGAATGTAAAGACGAATACCTCCGCCTCAACAGGAACAAGACGACGGTTTTTAGAAACCGTCGCGATTGCTGGGAGCGCGTGGCGGTGGTAGAAGCCCGGCCACTGTCGACCGTCATCCTTGCAGACACGCAAAAGCAATCGCTCATCAAAGACGTTGGGGAATTCTTCGATAAACGAACTCGACGATGGTACTCTACGAGATCCGTGCCTTATCGCAAAGGCATACTCTTCTATGGTCCTCCAGGGACCGGAAAGACCAGCTTGAGCTTGTCCGTGGCTGGTCGCTTTGGTCTGGACATCTACACCGCCAGCGTATCAACTGTCAACGATCAAATGCTCCACGATCTGTTCACCAAGCTCCCTCCACAGTGTATCGTCTTGCTAGAAGATATTGACGCAGCCACTGCGACACATTGTCGTGGAGCTGGTAGTGCGAATGCCAGTAAACCTGCGGATAAGGAGTCGGTGACGCTATCGGGACTCCTCAATGCTTTCGACGGTGTTGCTTCCCAAGAGGGTCGACTCCTCATCATGACAACGAACCACATCAGGAAATTAGATGATGCCCTTATTCGACCAGGGCGTATCGACAGGAAGGTTGAGTTCCAACTTGTCGACAGGGATTTGGCCACTCAGGTATACCGACTCGTGTTTGAGGAGCCAGCCGACGTTGTTTCGACCGGAAAAAGCCAGGCCAAAGATCAACTAAGGGTTGAACAACTTTCGATCGAGTTTGCTGCTAAAATACCGGACCACGAGTTCAGCCCGGCCGAGGTCTTGTCCTTCCTCATACCGTACAGGGACTCTCCCAGTTGCGCTCTAGAGAATGTGGAAGAGTGGGCGGCGCATACATTGAAAGAAAAGAGGAGCAAGGAAGCTGGTCCTTGTGAAGACGGCATGTCCAACAGGGATAGAACATCCGCCAACCATGGAAAATATCTCCTTTCGTTTTTGAAATTTTGGGGTTAAAACTAGGTTCTTACCATGTGTAGCACATGAAAGAAGTCAATAGCCTGGAGGTCCAGGCAACAGATAGTCAATTAACTTATTTCACACTCTCAGTCAAGCTCATGATGACGAGTTTGGCATGATTTGATGGAGCTTGGAGTCAGCACCATCGCGATAGGTCCTCTTCGATGCCGCGGAGAACGCCGACGGCCCACGACGTGGTTTCGCCGTGTATGAATGAGCTCGACAGGGTCGGTGAGTCTTTCGTACCATCACCCCCAGCTGCCGGGCTATGTCTCCCTTCTGCTACTGGCATGGTTGGCCACAGCTCATTGAGAGTTCGTCTCGTGATGTAGTCCATGCGGATCTAAAGTTGGAATTCGGGAGCCTCGTGCGCATCGTAGACGCAGGGACCGGAACTCTAGCTCCTCTGAGCGCGTCTGCCTCTCCAAGGCGCTGGACCGTCTTATCTAAGGTAAAATACGACACTGATGTAAACTGCAATCTTTTGTCTCATGAAAGGAAGACCGCCCACATGCCTAGATCTACTGACTCCGTTCGCAGCAACGAAACTTGCTACTCTCGCCGGCCAACCCTTCAGCAGGCTCCGCGTCGCTTCAACTTCGGGGAGGAGTGCACTTGGAGGCACACTTAAGACCGCCGCCCAGGGAAAGTATCGCTGAACAGTCGATGGATAGCCGGCCAAGTAAAACCCTTCTCCCCAACCTTTAACTCAGGGAGAAGCTCGTCTTCTTCTGGCGTGAAAGTGACCCTTGGGGCTGTGTCTAGCCTACGCCGGCTGCCCTTTCTTGCTATAGGAGCTCGAGACCTGTTGCTTCTGGGGCAGCGTGCTTGTTGGCCGTCTACCTGCGGGTCCCAATCGAATTGTAGCTGGAAAGTCGTCCGGCCGTTACCTAGCGTAACGCGTTTCAGCGTGGCATTCGGCAAGAGCTACTCCCCGAACTTGGCACTGGTGGTTCTGCCAAGGCTGTCCTGAGAAGAATCGTGCGATGATGGCGGACTGGGTATGTTGCTCCTAGGGCGTATGGACCGAGCGAAGAAATACCCCGCCGGCGTTTTCGTGAAGGGCTAACTGGAGGTCGGTAAGCCTTGCGGCGCTTGGGGAAAGGCGGGTCCAACTCCTCAACTCCGTCACTACCTCCATGTCCATCCTCACTCAAGAACGGGGGGTGGAATTCTTCATCGTCGGGAATTTTGGCGTGGCGCCTGACGCTGACGTTGGCGTCGTCGTCTGAGCCTGAATCAATGCTTGCAGCGGGACCCGAGTTCATGTACGCCCTGATGTTCTTCGAGCGCCGTTGAGAGGTTCGGCGCGGGTTACTTCGTCTTTCATGTGGACTTCTGCTTCTGACCGCACCCTGGGGCGACGCAGCCTCACTCCCGTAAGCTGTGTCGGTTTCCATTCCAATACCTTGCCTGCGCGGCCGACTTGGAGAAGTCAGCGTTGGAGAACCAGCCCTCGGCGTCTCAGGACGAGTGCTACGGAGGACACCCCTTTGCCAAGGCATCGAACTCATCCTGCCGTCGTTGCTGCTGCTGCTCATTCCCACCTTCCGCCGGTAGAAGGTCCTCAGCACAGACAGCCTCATACATGACGCCCCCAAGGTACGCGTTGCTAGATCTCTGAATAGCCGGCGGCATGTCAGTCCGGTATAGAAATTCGAATCACAACCTCGTCTCGGAGACTAAAGAAACTTGCAACAGGAGATCGCCATCCCGGATCTGCCTGATAATGGAGTCCATGTCGACGCCCATGCGGATCCGTCGGACGATCTCGTAGGCCTGCCTTGGGGGACCGGTGTTAAGGTATTGATATATTTCTTTGAGGATTTTGCTTTCGTCTTCCAATTCTTTCAGACGGCGCCTGAGGGCTTGGGAATTTGTCTCGGCGGATGAGAGGGATTGATAGCTGCATTTTGAGTGGTTTCTGACACAAGCGGCGCATTTAGGCCTGGCTCCCGAGCACTAACATCTTCAGCACGGCATGGCAGGCCTGCAGAAGAGACATCGAATGCATTGCGTACATGTTGCCGGACCCGTAGCCAGTAATATCGAACGTAACGGGTAGCCCCATGCCGATGGAGAAGGGCTTCATGAAGTTCTTCAGATTGGGGAGCGTGGCGGATATGAAGGACCAGAGCACCATGACCTGAAGGGAAAGGATACTGTTCGTAGCGGCAAACTGAGGCTCGGCAGAGGGCGGGTATCGTGTGACATGTACATAGTGGATGGCCGAGAGAATGATGAGCGGCAGTCGGAAGGAGAAGGCCAGGACGACTTGGCAATTCCGTTTGAAGGACATGGCAACCGTCGAGGACAGAAGAACGACGAGGAACCACGACATAACTTCGGTGGCGATGTCGATAGCTGTAATGGCGGCCCAGCGAGAGTTCTAGGAACGTTATTCCTTCGTTAGGGAGCCGAGTCTAACGATTTCAATGATGGCCCTTTGGCCAAAACACCGTGAAAACATACCTGGCTCGGACATTGCTCGAGGTTCTTGGGCGTCAGTGCTGTATCGCCACGACAGTTGACCAGTATTCCAACTGCTGATCCGATCCCCCATATGGCGCTGAGACACGTCAAGCCAACGCAGAACGATCGGCTCTTTCCTGTTCTTGTGCCGATGATGCGCAGTACGAGGGCAAGAATGGAGCATTTTGTGAGAGACAATATCAACAAGCACAAGGCCATGCTGAAGTCGTGGAACTAGTATGTAACTAAGCGTTGGCAGTGTTATCGACAGCTGAGTTGCATTTGATGAATGTTGGTGACTCGTGAGTCCTATATACTAATTGAGTGCGTCCTGGAACGCGTTGATCAGCCCAGGACGAACGCGATGGATTTCGTCTTTCATGACGCGTGGATGAGTGGTCTAGCCTTCGACGCGCCCATCTGGTTGTAAAAGTCCAGGCGCACAGTCTCGTCCCATGGCTATCCAAGATGACTCAAGCCCAGTTGCCCAGTAGCGACATGAGTCCAGCTCCGAGGCACATCCATCCAAAAGCCCCCAGCTTGCGACCAATCGTCGCGTGCATCATTGCAGAACCGTTCATGAAGAAGTCGTAGGCAATGAGCTGGACCAGACCTGTGTACAGCAGAATGCCTGCTGAGATGGAGTCAAACACGCCGCTAACCACCAGGGCGAGGTGGCTTCCCGGTTCAAATGTCTGGCGCACACTCAGACCAACCCCTATGGCGATGGGGGTCGACAGTGAGTAGGCAGCGCTCAGGACATACGGCATCCAGGCTCTACCTCTCGGCCACGAGATGAGCGCGAGACGTGCACCGAGACCGACACCCTCAAAGGTCTGGTGGAAAGTGAGAACAATGTAAAGGACGATAAACTCTTCGCCAGCAACCGCTAGGGTCAGTCCAATGAGAATCGAGTGGAAGATGATGCCAAATTCGAGGATGAACAGCGATGTCATCTGCAGGGCAAACGTGTCGCCGGGAACCGTCTCATGGTCAGTAGATCTGATGATACCGCCTGGAAATTGTGAGAATATGTGATTGATAATCGGTGTGTCCATACTTACCTGAGTCGGTCCTTGTCACATGCTTATTACTATCGGGTCC
This sequence comes from Emericellopsis atlantica, assembly GCF_019669845.1. Classification (NCBI taxonomy): domain Eukaryota; kingdom Fungi; phylum Ascomycota; class Sordariomycetes; order Hypocreales; family Bionectriaceae; genus Emericellopsis; species Emericellopsis atlantica. Next base: position 56,458 of record NW_025764755.1, on the reverse strand, counting down.
GTGAGCTTGCTGGACCGCGGCTCTTTTATCTGCTTTGACAGCGTAGTGGCTGGCCAGCAGTTCCGCAAAGAGCATGGCAAAAATGGCCATGAGGCAGATGCCCTCCGGCCAGGCGTATTGAGTAATGGCGGACTCGGGATTGAGGCAAGGCGAGTAGAGAGCAGCGACAGCAGGTGCAAAGAGATGAATCAGAGCCGTTGCGACAATCACACCTGAGCCAAAGAATCTAGCAGCAAAGAAGCAACGCCTGGTGAACGACTTGCTAGTCGAGGAACGGAAAAGCAACAGCGGCACAACGCAGCCAAACATGGAGCCAATGAAGATAACAAAGATGGCTGAGATGCGGATTGCGAACCTCCCATCGTACTCGTTGCCCAATGAGCAGTCTATCGTAACGATGAACGGGGCTTCTCCTCCGCCGTCTTGCCTCGAACGAAGATCGCTGCTCATGTTAGCCATTATCCTCTTGCATTTGTCTCGAAGGACTGATAGTAGAACGTTGAGAGTTACAATGACAGGAACGAAAATTGACGAAGCAGACAGTGTGTCATTTATAAGCCTTGTTTGCAGGCTTAGTGTGGAAACTGGAGCTCTAAATCCTGTCTGCTCAAGAACCTTGATGGTTCCTGTGCTTCAGCTGATCCAATACGTCTCTTGGCTCAATTTGCCATGCCGATGGTCGATAAATGCCTTTGATAGTCATGACCAATGGGAATAGAATTTTTACATTTTACCGTCGAGAGAAGAGATTCATCTCAGAACCGGGGCAGTCAGAGTCTACAATTTCGCACGAGCAGGATTAGAAGTCACCGAAGGCATGCATCATTAGTACACAGAGTCTTGATGGGCATTACAGTCTTTCCTTTATCACATGCATTTGACTCCATCTAGAACAGATGTTATCTCAGGGTGCTTGTCGCAGAGCCAGCTGAAACTAATGCGCCACTTCCTGCCGTACTAGTTAGAACATCGCATGACACGTCTCTATTGAAGACGTTGCAATCAAGAACGTTACTCTCTCTGTTCTCCAACATCGCTGACCGAAAAAGAACTCCGCTTTGCAGTCGCCCAAATTGAGGCTCAGGGTTCATGGACAACGATGTGTCCCTGGTCAGGCTTTCGCTGTGCGTCCAATGATGCCGCTCAGGTAACATTTTTGCGATTGAATTGGTACACGCGACGCCATCGGGCACATCAAAACCCCACATCAATCAGCACGCTAGCATCGGAAGAAAGTTAATGATTCACCGGGGCAGGAATCGATGAGATTACATCAACCGCCAGTGACTCCTCCACCGTTTTATCATAGCTTCAACCTTTGACATGCAGACCTCGAGAAGTCCGACTACCTTCCGTATTTCCCGGGCCTTTTTCTTCTTCTTTTCTTCAGCTGGGTCTTATGATAATCGACGGGCAGAACTATGCTTGCGAAGCATGTGTCCGTGGCCACCGGGTCAGGACCTGCCACCATCACGGTAAGTGTACCGGCAGTATATGCCGCTCCATCTCAATCAGGCGCTTGGATCCGGTGCATATCGTTTAACTGACCGAACCAAAAACAGAACGTCCTCTGAAACTTGTTAGCAAGAAAGGCCGGCCTGTCTCGCAATGCCAACACTGTCGTACTTTGCGGAGGTCGCGCTCCGCTCACGTCAAGTGCAGCTGTGGAAAACAAGCAAATAGTAACACACTACAGGGAAGTTTCACAGACAATGAAGCAGGCAAGTTTTCCCTGGGTACAGTAATATTATTTGGCTTTTAACTTTTGGTCCTTGAACACAGGAGGCTGCTATTGTAACTACGGTGGCCGCTGCACCTGCGCTTACAAGAAGGAACAAACACCACTAGATGCGACACTAGATACGAATCCTCAACCCGATTATTCAACGGAACTTAACTTGCCCAACATGAATGGAGTGGAACTCCGATTCGGCGGCTCCAGTCGCGAGCCACATCAAGAGCATCTCCACGTGACGTCGGAGATCCCCATAGCCCTCTCGAACCACAGCACTATCCCCTTCGCACTTCAACATCTCGACACACAGCTACCGCTTCCCGACATGTCTTCCAACGTCTGCGAGTATTCGAAAAATGCCGATTTCGGGCTGTTCGGCAGTCCACATACGGCAGCTTCAATACTCAGTACGGGTCGGGGTTCTTCCGATAACAACTGGACTAACAACTTGTTCGACACAACGACCAGCAACATTCAGGCTCAAAACGTCAACGACTCCGATTTTGCATGGCTTACGCAGCCGACCCTAGGCTCCACGCCCCAATTATTTCTGGAGGAAGTGCGAGAGGCAGGGGACTGTGGCACTATTACTCAAGACTTAGGTGACGGCCCGGAGTCACTAGAACCTGTTTCCTCTGGCGGACCGAATTATACTGATACCTCTTTTGAGACAGAAGAGTTGGGTTGGTTTAGCTGGGAAGCATAATGAGCAGGCAAGTTCAAGTCATGACTTCAATGGAGAATACGACAGAATGATCTACTTTACGAATGGAGTTGGGTTGAGAAAACAAACTAGGAAGATGGTCTAATCAAACCACCGTCAGGAGAGCAGACACGTATCAGACATTGCAGTAGTGGGCGGCTCTTTTCGTATTCAATCGAACATACGCAAGTCACCCGTGCCTCTCATCTTCACGGAAAGAACTTGAGCTCGAAAGATAATTACATGTACAACTCAGTCAAGAGCTAGCTGCAGCAGTGCATAGACACCAGACGACCCGGCCCTTGTACCTGCTCTTGCAAAAAAGCTCCTTCGATCAACACCATAATGAGATGGCACCAGCCAGGACAATAAGAAGCGCAGCCGAGCCACCAGGGTGATGGTCTACCAAACGTGAACCCCCGCTTCTGCCGACGACGGGGTTGTATTGGCCAACCAAGGCTGGAAGTTCATCTCCGCCCTCGACAAGGACTACCGCCATACCAACCTAAAAGAGTCAATATCAAGAACGCTGGTTTAAACCAGATGAAGGAACTCACGACAATGTGCCACTGCAGGTGGCAATGAAAGATCCAAGCACCAGGATTATCAGTCAAATACCTAGGAAGTGGTCTGTGAGCGGCAAAGGTCGGCTAGGATCCTCAGGGGACACTTACCGAATCGCAACCCAGCCCTGAGAAGGCAGGCCAGTCGTATCACGGTATGGAGGGTTCTCAAGGTTAATAAGATCCGATGGCGCATCCGCAATTGTAGCATATGGGAAGGTCCCCACACCGGACCCTAGGACCCAGAATTTATGTCCATGAAGATGTATTGGATGGCCCATCTGCTCGGCACGTTAGTTCTAGCCATTCAGGGGACTGATTTGAGGCAAAGCTCCAAGACGGACATGTCCCACGCTTGGGGACTACCGCACCTTATCCAAAGACTGGTTTGATATACCCATGATAATGTCAATGGTCGAGTTGATCGGTAAATGCATGGTCGTGGTTGAATCCCAACCTGAAGAGATATTGCCGTAGACGATAGGGATAGATGGCTCCTCAAACGGTGCGCGATCGATTACCCAGCTCACAATATCCGTTTGATTAACCAGGAAAGACAAGGTTTTGTCGGCTGGACCCGACGGCGGCGAGAGATTGTCTTCGAATGGAGAGAGCGCTGAAGCATCAAGCAGAGCGGCGTCTGATTTGGCAGATCCGTTGATATACATCCAGTCGCTGACAAGATCCTCCGCAGTGTTCGTTGTAGAGGCCTTGCTAGTCTAGAGGCTCGGGTATCAGCGGAAAGCTTTTGAAGAACTAGGAAAACTCACATTGTATAAGACAATCGCCTGCCCTTCCAGAACTTGCTGCATGTCACCGCTTGGGAAAGTTGCGAATCTGAGATAGTACTTCCCAGGCGCCCGATTGAGCTTGACCATGACGGAGTACCGCTGCCCGAGTTCCATGTGCAGCACCTAGGCGAGTTAGTAAGGCCACATCATAATCAGTCTGTACACCTACATTGACTTCCTGCATGTTGGTATAGAGACCGTCGGCAGCATAGACAAACATCGAGTGCCCATCTAGAGATACCCTTAGGGCGCTAACGGCACCAGAATTGACGAGGTTGAGAGCCAACCAACCACGTGATTGGTCCGCAGCGATGGTTAGCAAAGGTGAGGTGGTGTTAGTGCAAGTCTCTTGGGGCAGTGACGATATATCGAACCCCGGCTTGAACATCATAGGCAGCATACAGCCACGGGGACTCAGAGTGTCCATCCCTGGCATGTCTGGCATCATCGACGACGCAGTAGGATGGCTTATTGACATCGAGGTAGACGCCAGGGTTGTCTCAGAGCTCGCATGCGCCTCCATCGACATGTCATGCATACCTCTTTGGTCCAGCATGTCCATACTCGGCATATTTGGCATAGTAGCCGTGGATATCGATGGTCCGGTTGCCGAAGTTGATATTTCTGACTCTATTCCAAGCCCTGGCCCGGATTCAAGAATGGCTTCGGGGAGACACTGAACCCTTCCTTGGCCGTTGGCCAGAATGCTGTCGACACACGATGGGAATGCACCCGTCCTGTTATATCGCGCGAATATAGTGTCCGAGAGTTCGTGCGTCCAGTCATTTAGGAGAATGTTTGCCGCATCTCGTTCGGCGGCCAGGAGTGCTACGACATCGTCGCTATTTCCAGCCAAGTCGACAAACGGGCGTTGACGCGAGGCGGCGGGTCGGATGAGGAGGGGGCCACGAATAGCGTCGTTATAATAAGCTCGAAAGTGGGAGTGGTACCAGAAAAAGCCGTATTCGGATGCAGTGGAGAATCGATAGGTAAAGTTGCCGCCCGGCGCGATGGGGTCCTCGGAATCTATCAGCGGGGAAACGGACTCCTCCCCACGAAGGGGCATGCAGAAGCTAACCTGTGTAACACCCGGTACTCCATCCATGTCAGGTGTACCTCGCTGCAACAGTCCTAGTCGGTAGTGTCTTATCAGCCTTTATTGTTCTCGAAAAGTCTTGAATAGGATGGTTACTAACCGTGCCAGTGAATAGTTGTTTCTACATCCAAGTCGTTCTGGACGAAGATGTCCAAGTCGTCTCCCTCATCAACATCTATCAGGGGACCCGGTTGCTGGCCATTGATGAGGTACACTTCACGCTCGAATCCATCTAGACCAGTTAGCGGGGTGCTTTCCCAGGAACTGTTCAAGGGAGTTACCTGCCTGGAGAGTTGGAAGCGCTGTGAAGCTTGAAGCTGAATCGACGTAGGGCAGCTCTTGAGCCGACGACTTGAAGAGCGACAGCAACGCACGTCACAAGCTTCTCCGCGTAGACGCGCATGTCTCTGCCTGCCGGAAGAACGAGATATCTTTGTTGAAGGTGTGAACAAAGGGGCTGTCAATGGTAATTGCTGGAGGACGGGAGAATTGGCGAGATTGAGAGGTGGTGGAAATGGGAGGAGTGCAGAGGCATGGTGAGAGTGAGGCACAATATTGGCGGCAACAGATGCACTCACCATTCTGTTGCCCTTACACGGAGAGCGGGGATTTGCGGCACTTGTGCGGCACTAGGGGCGGACTTCGAAGACTGGGGGAGCACCCAGTGATATCATTGGGTCAGCAATTCGTGGATCCATAGCCCCCAGTGCAATGAGAGATTTGTGCTGGTTTTAGCGCCATTTTGGCGTTCCACCCTATCCGTTCCGCAAGACGGCGAACCTCAGCACCAGCACATTGGAAACACCCAGCAACACCACTCCAAACTCTGACTCATGAGAGCGGAGACAGCATTGAAGCCAGCAAAACTGCACCTCATTTTCGCCTACTGCAGTAGACGTAGTGACGTTCGGCTGACGGAAGCTATCAGCATTTAGAGGCTAGTGGCAGCCAGATTTTTAAATGCTCGAGCTTTCTTATTCCCTAGTTTTCTCAGGCATCATCATTTCTACATCAAAGCACTTTGCTCCAATATTCGTCCGCCTCTGTGCGTTTTCATCGCACACGGAACCAGGTACACTTTAGGACTTTGGTTTCTGTTTATCTTTTTATCCTTATATATATACTAAAGCAGGCGACCTTGTTGCAACTGCTGCCAAATTTCCTTCAACGAATCCGACTCTCAAGGAGACAACACTGTTGAAGTAAACCGCAGCGAAGACGAGAGAAGTTGGGAGAAGCCAAGTCATGTCTGGCAAGCACGAGAGAATTCACGAGGAAATGGATGAGTGCGAACGGTTCGAGATTGAGCGGCCTCAAGCGGAAGAAGCTGCAAAGACCGTGGCTCAAAGTGCGCAGTCCACTCGCGGGCTGGATCTAAGAACAATTGCAGAAGTGGTCAACATGTCCGAGGGGACCGAGGTCACTTTTTACGCCACGATACAGACCCTGCGAAGTGTATCCCCAACCCTCGACGTCCTCCATTTTAGAGACAGAACCGGCTCTATTCATGGAATGCTCTCCCGCACAGCCCTGCCTATGACCAAATCACTCCGACTCAGTCCCGAGACCTTCGTCCAAGTCTATGGTACACTCCAGAAGCCCCTACCCCGCGTCAGCAAATTTGGCCTCGAAGTCGCCATCTATTCCATTCTTCCGCTACATGAAATATACGATGAACCAGAATACTCACTTGCGGAGATGACAGCCCGCATACTCGACCTCCGCCTTCCATCCAATAAGTCTTTGTTCCGTATCCGTGCTATGGTTCTCCGAAACTTCCGCCAGGTGCTCGAGGACCGAGAATTTATCGAGATTCATACGCCCAAGTTACAGCCAGCAGCGACAGAAATATCAGCGGAGACATTCGAGGTAGACTATTATGGTCGACCGGCATCATTAGCGCACAATTCGCAGCTCGCAAATCAACTTGCTATAGAAAGTGGCTTCGCAAGAGTGTACGAGGTAGGTCGACAAATCCAAGATGGATGTATTGTGGTATATGCCTAGCATGCTGACTTGCAAGGCCGGTCCTGTTTTCGGCGCAAAGGTCTCCAAAACCCAAGGAACTCTTGCTGAGAGTATTAATGTGGAAATCGGAATGACCTTCGGCCGATCGTATCATGATCTCATTCAAATTGTTGACGACATGCTGAAGTCTGTTTTCGCCGCGAAGCAGGCTATTCCCGAACTTCGGGTTGTTCGCGAACGGTGGCCAAGTAAAGACATCGTGTGGCTTGAAGAGACGCCAATCATCACCGTTAAAGAAGCTTTGCACATGCTCCAGATCGACGGTCAGAACATTGCAAAGGAGCATTCCGCGCTTCGAGATGATGTGCGACTAGGCGCATTGGTTAAAGATAAATACATGACGGACTATTTCATCCTTGATGAACTCTCCACCAACAAGAGACCAATCTCCGTCGAGCTAGCCGAGGGTCGCCACTGGACGGACCTGTTCAGTATTTTCTTGCGAGGCCAGAGCATTTGCACGGGCGGGCAATGGGTTCCTAGTAAGACGGAGCTTTGGGATATGATGAAGCAAACACAGGCAACCGAAGACGATAATGGAAATTGTCCCAGTGGGCTCGACCTCAGCACGCCACCCCACGGCGGTGCCAGCATCTGTTTAGAACACTTTCTTGAGGTCCTTCTTGAACTTGACGGCGTTACATGTGCCTCGTTGTTCCACAGCGACAGCGGATGATTGTTGCTCTCCTAGAAACGTGGGTAGCAAGACTTGAGCTCAGAATGAGAAACCTCGCGTATGAAGGAGGCCCGTTCGAAACACTGAAGGCGATTGGTGAAGGGGAAGCGTCCTTCCATCTATTGAAGACAGACCTGATGAAGGGTAATCTGTGCTTGCGAGGCATTCCAACGAATGAGTTCATTGGTGTAAGGTAAACTGGATAACTGAGCTACCATTTAAATGACTGACGGTGAATCCTGCACACGAGCACGCCAGGGTGGCCAGCCAGCCCGGACATTAAGATGCCGTGCGGTCCTTCAACTTCGTGCAGTAGTGTACCTGGAGACTCCCCTTCGTTCGCTGCACCGGAAACTTATCGTTGAATTCCCGATGGATTGTCGCCCAGCTCCGCCGACCCTGGCCTTCTTTTAACCTGATAATAAATTCATTCTCGGCCCGCGTGTAAGCGGTGCTTGAGGCTGCGTCTCCCCTGGGCCGTACGCCCTTCCTTGACGTCGGAGCTCGAAGCCCGTTGCTACTGGGAGAGTCTGCTCGTCGTCCATCCACGTGCGGATCCCAATCAAATTGCAACTGGAAAGTCGTCCGGCCGCCACCAAACGTGATGCGTTTAAGCTTCGCGTTTGGCAGGAACCACTCCTGGAACTTCGCGCCTGTATGGCTGGGAGGGCTGCTCCGAGAGGAATAGTGCGATGATGGCGGGCTCGGTACCCCGCAGGCTGACCGACATGTCCCGGCTCGTGCCGGTGAGTTGGCGACATCTGTGCCGACCGACAGAGCCGCGCGCCCGCGCTTCCGCCTGGTGCTGGTCGGAGCTTGGGATTGCTTGCGGCGTTTGGTTGGAGGTGAATCCGACTCATCGTCGGCCTCATCAACTCCGCTACCAGCTCCCTGTTCACCCTCCCCTCGACCCGGCGAGGGATAAGATTCGTCATCGCTGCGGGTCTTGTCGTGAGACCCGGTGCTGGCGCCCGTGTCGTTGTCTGAATTGGAGTCAGCGGTGGTATCGGGGTTCGAGGTCGCGTAGCCGCCAATACTCCTCGCATTCCGCTTAGAGGCTCGCCGCGGTCTCTCTGACCTGCGACGTGATGTGCCGGTCGCGTGCTTGGGTGACGCAGCCTCGTTCTCGCAAGGCGTGCCGGTTGCCATCTCCGTGCCTTGCCCCTGCAGCACACTCCACGAACTTGACAATGGAGAACAGGCTTCCGGCGCCTTGGGACAGCTGCTGGAGGTCGGTGCGGCGTCATCTGAGCAGTCTAGACCATCGCTGCCTGGGCTGCTCCTGCTCCTGGATTCGCAGCTCTGGCCAGCGTCGTGCTCTTGGGGTATAAAAGGCACCGCAGACGATCGTGAGGACGACCAGGGTAAACACTCTCCATCTATACGAATGTTCTCACTAGCTTGACCATGTGTGGGCGGAGCTTGCGGATGCATAGAATCGGGGGCCTCGAACAAGGGATCTAGGCTTGCTGAAGCGCACCTTAGCCGCGGGGCCGCGCAAAGGTGGAGGGTATAGTGATAACGTACCTCGTCTGATGGCATTACCCCGCCGTGACTTCGCCTGCGCTAATAACGTGCTCATCGACGCAAGTGAAGAGTCCGACTGTCCGCCGTCATCCTGCTCGGCATCGCTACCATCGGTAGTATCTATGTCGGATTCGATGTCGGAGGGAATGGGGATTGGCCGGTCGAGCGTCTGCCCGTGGACAGTTGATGGAGGAATCGAGAGTCCTCTATCTGCGGGGAAAGACGACGAGTCTGGCGAGGCCGTGAAAGAGGGGCTATACCTCTGCTTCGCCGGGCTCGCGCATTCTACACCCTCTGTGGCTGGAGGAGTCCAGAATTCAATGTTGTTGAGGCAAGTAGGCGCCATTGGATGAGAGGCACAGGAGTCGTCCATCTCTCAGTTGGCGGTTGCGGAGATGAAGGAGCTGTGCTCAAGGGTCGTCTCGGCAACGCGGCGAAGGGTGCTCTTAAGTACCCGTCAGCCTGTGCAAAGCGCCCTCAGACTCAGACATACGCTGTCCTTCCTCCCTGCTGTACCTGTCGCTCTCTAGGCGGCCCGGTCAGCTGCAACGCACCCTGCACGTTCACGAGAACACCCAAACACGACCTATCCACCTGAGACACCGTCAGGACCAGCTCCTCATCTTGCCAGTCCGCCAACCACACATCTGCCGAGGCACACTTCAAGCGGCCGTGTCGATGAACCTCTTTCAGCTGGTCTCGCCATGGATCGACTCACCATGCGGGCAACGCAAACCTGTCGGCGGCTCCGAAATCAGCCTGTGATGCGACGGTCGACACATTGCATCCCATCGCATGACACCGACCGTCCAACGCGGCATCTCTCCCCATGTCTGGATTGGATGCGAGGTGGTCGCGACAGCTCACGGGCACGCGTTCCCGGCGCAAGGAGTCACACGAGCCTATAGCAGGGCGACCTGCGTCACAGGCGGCGCATTCCTACCAGTGATGATCGGCGTCATTGCTCGTCAGTTCTTGGAAAGTCAGCCGAGCCGCCCGCACGAGCCCGATGCGCCTCGTCGGCGCTACGCTCCCCCTTTCGACCGGCGTATGCATGAGGCCTCACCCTTGGGCGTCCCGCATGGTCATGCTGGTGGGCTGATTTGGTTCGAGACCGGTCTCGTGCAATCCATCTTGTTTCATAGCGCCGCAGCGTGTGCACCAAGCATCCAGGCGCGTTGTCCGACGCCAATCAAAGGGATGCATGTACTCACAAGACCAGGGCTGGGCGGCGGATGGCGCGCGGTCGTCGGTTCGAGATGCGCGGCTCGGCGTCATGTCGGTCGACCTCTCCCACAACCAAGGCAGAGAGGGGCAGTGCTCAGCTCGCCCGGGATGTCGCTCGCTCTGCCGCGAATCGGTCAGAAGATCGGTGTGCTTTCGCGTCAAACATGGCCGTGATCAGCATCTGAGGCATTTTCGCGACTGGCACGGCGGTCATGGGATGGGCGAGGGTGGGCGGCCTCCCAAGGCGGTTCGTGATCACGGCAGCAGGATACACCATCTTGAGGGGTCAGCCTACGGATCTCCACGGGAACCGCCTGGGCAGGGAAGAGACTTACAACGCCGGTGCTGATGATATTCTGGACCTAGAGGCAAGCTCATGTCCTTCCTCGGAGAGTCTGTTGTCCGAGCGAAGCTGTAGAGACGGCCAAGGTTCGGAGTGGAAGGGGAGAGAAGGGGCGCTCTCTGAAAGCCGTCGCGACAAGGATGCTAGGCGAAGGGGCGCTGGGTGCCACGTCACGTAGCATGATGAGGGCAGAGATTGCAGGTCGGCGCAGGCAACAGCCCAGGAATGAGGGCGGCCAGCATTCTGAGGAGAAGTTGGGAGGAAGAGAAGTCGAGAGTACACATCGGAGGGGCGGGATTGAGGTCGGATATTTATATGGCGGCGAGGCGACAGGGTGCTGAGCAAGGGTGGCGGGGTCACGGCGGCGAGGGCGCCTTACCCGATCGGGGATGCCACCATTCCCGGAGGGTGCAACAGCGTGTTCGCGATTACAGTGTCTACAACCGCAGAAGGTGAGACTGCTGACCCATAGCCCGGGCGGCTTTGAGTCAGCAGCACGTGCAATCTTGGCGAACATGATTCCCCCAGATAACCTGGCCAAATTGCAATCAAACTCATATGAAGTCTCTCAGATCCTGGTTCCTGTGAGGTACAGGTTCTAGTGACGCCGGGCCATCACCTAGGTCTTGAGTAATAGTGCCACAGTCCCCGGCCTCTGGCACTTCTTCCAAAAGGGATGTGGAGCCTAGGAGCGGCTGCGTAAGCCATGTAAAGTCGGAATCGTTGACGTTTTGCGCCTGAATGTCACTGCTCGTTGTGTCGAACAGATAGTTAGTCCAGTTGATATCGGAAGAACTCCGATCCGTACTTAATATTGAAGCTGGCGTATGTGGACTGCCGAACAGCCCGAAATTGACATTTTCCGAATACTCGCCGACGTTGCAGGACATGTCGGGAAGCGGTAGCTGCGTGTCGAGATGTTGAAATGCGAAGGGGATCGTGTTGTGGTTCGAGAGTGCTATGGGGATCTCCGACGTTACGTGGGGATGCTCTTGAAGTGGCTCGCGACTGGAGCCGCTGGATTGAACTTCCACTCCATGCATGTTGGGCAAGTTAAGCTCCGTTGAATAATCGGGCTGAGAATTCGTAAGTAGTGTTATATCTAGTGGTGGTTGTTCCTTCTTGTAAGCGCAGGTGCAGCGGCCGCCGTAGTTACAATAGCAGCTTCCTGTGTTAAAGAGCCAAGAGTTAAAAGCCAAATAATATTACTGTACCTAGGGAAAACTTGCCTGCTTTATTTTCTGTGAAACTTCCTTGTAGTGTGTTACTATTTGCTTGTTTTCCACAGCTACACTTGACGTGAACGGAGCGCGACCTCCGCAAAGTACGGCAGTGTTGGCATTGCGAGACAGGCCGGCCTTTCTTGCTAACAAGTTTCAGAGGACGTTCTGTTTCAGTCAGTTAAATGATATGCACAGGGTCCAAGCGTCTGGTTGAGACGCAGCGGCAGATACTGCCCGTACACTTACCGTGATGCTGGCAGGTCCTGACCCGGTGGCCACGGACACATGCTTCGCAAGCATAGTTCTGCCCGTCGATTATCATGAAGACCCAGCTGAGGAAAAGAAAAAAAAAAGCCCGGGAAATACGGAAGATAGTCGTACTTCTCGAGGTCGGCATGTCAAAGGTTGAGGCTTTGATAAAACGGTGCAGGAGACACTGGCGGTTGATGTAATCTCGCCCCGGGTGAATCATTAACTTTCTTCCGATGCTAGCGTGCTGATTGAGGTGGGGCTTCGAGCACGTAACCGATAGGGGTCGCTTGTACCACTTCAAATGATACTCGAGCGGCATGATGGGACGCACGGCGAAAGCCTGATTAGGGACACGTCGTTGCCTCATGGACCCTGAGCCTCAATCTGGGCTACTGCAAAACGGAGTTCTTTTTCGGCCAGCGATGTCCAACGTTCTTGTTTGCAACGTCTTCAATAGAGACGTGCCACGCGATGTTCTACCTAGTGCGACAGGAAGTCGCGCATTAGTTCAGCTGGCTCTGCGACAAGCACACAGAGATAATATCTACTCTAGATGGAGTCAAAGACACGTGATAAAAGAAAGACTATGACGCCCATCAAGACTCTGTGTCCTAATGATGCATGCCTTTGGCTGAATTATAACCCTGCTTGTGCGAATCTGTGGAGTTTTCCGGTACTGACTTCCCCGGTTCCGAGATGAATCCCTTCTCTCGACGGTAAAATGTGAAAATCCTATTCCCGTTGGTCTTGAATATCAAAGGCATTTATCAAGACCATCGGCATGGCAACTTGAGCCAAGAGACGTATTGGGTTAGCTGAAACACAGAAACCATCAAGGTTCTTGAGCAGACAAGTTTTAGAGCTCCAGTTTGCACGCTAACTAAGCCTGCACATAAATTCTTATAAATAACACACTGTCTGCTTCGTCAATATTCATGCCTGTCGTTTGAATTCCAACATTCTACTATCAGTCCTTCGATACGAACGCAAGAAGAAAATGGCTGACATGAGCAGCAACCTTCGCTCGAGGCAAGACGGCGGAGAAGAAGCGCCGTTCCTCGTTACGATAGACTGCTCATTGGGCAACGACTACAATGGGAGGGTCGGAATCCGCATCTCAGCCATCTTTGTTATCTTCATCGGCTCCATGTTTGGCTGCGTTGTGCCGCTGTTGCTTTCCCGTTCCTCGACTAGCAAGTCGTTCACCAGGCGTTGCTTCTTCGCCGCTAGATTCTTTGGCTCAGGTGTCATTGTAGCAACGGCCCTGATTCATCTCTTTGCGCCTGCTGTCGCTGCTCTCTACTCGCCTTGCCTCAATCCCGAGTCCGCCATCACTCAATATGCCTGGCCGGAGGGCATCTGCCTCATGGCCATTTTTGCCATGCTCCTTGCGGAACTGCTGGCCAGTCACTACGCTGTCAAAGCAGACAAAAGAGTCGCGGTCCAGCAAGCCCAAGAACCCAATAGTAATAAGCAAGTGACAAGAACCTGCTCAGGTAAGTATGGACACCGATCATCAATCGCATATTCTCACAATCTCCAGGGGGTATCATCAGATCTACTGACCATGAGACGGTTCCCGGCGACACGTTTGCCCTGCAGATGACATCGCTCTTCATCCTCGAATTTGGCATCATCTTCCACTCGGTTCTCATCGGACTGACCCTAGCGGTTGCTGGCGAAGAGTTTATTGTCCTTTACATTGTTCTCACCTTCCACCAGACCTTTGAGGGTGTCGGTCTCGGTGCACGTCTCGCGCTCATCTCGTGGCCGAGAGGTAGAGCCTGGATGCCGTATGTCCTGAGCGCTGCCTACTCACTGTCGACCCCTATCGCCATAGCGGTTGGTCTGAGTGTGCGCCAGACATTTGAACCGGGAAGCCACCTCGCCCTGGTGGTGAGCGGCGTGTTTGACTCCATCTCAGCAGGCATTCTTCTGTACACAGGTCTGGTCCAGCTGATTGCCTACGACTTCTTCATGAACGGTTCTGCGATGATGCACGCGACGATTGGTCGCAAGCTGGGGGCATTTGGATGGATGTGCCTCGGAGCTGGGCTCATGTCGCTGCTGGGCAACTGGGCTTGAGTTATCTTGGATAACCATGAGAATGAATATGGAAAGTAGCGAATGGACGGAAATGGAGAGCCCATATTAAGAGTGGGGTTCTCGGTGGGTTAGGAAGCAACGCCAAATTTCTAATAGCCCAGTGCCAGGCATGTAGGTCACCAGCTCAGCGGAGAGAAATGGCAGGCGCTCACAGCCTCGCATTCTTCTGGATGACGCCGAAATGTTACCATGTTACGACGCCGAGGATTCGCTCGATATAATAAATGTGCGGCACCTGCATTGGGTGAAAGACTGGCTAGCCCCGGTGCAGCACGCATTTCGGTGCGCCTGGATGGGACAGGTGTGTCTTTGTCATTCCATCTTCTCCTCGTGGCCGGGCAGCGATGCCTGGCTTTTGGACGCAGGGCCAGAGAGTAACGGGATGGGCGAGCAAGAGACACAATGCGACAGAACAGACGCGAAATGGTACCTGGTCTGGTCTAAGGAGCTAGCTCCGAGCTTCGAGGCTCGCAGAATAGACCTTCATGTTGAAGGGGAGCTGATGGCTGTGGCTGGGGGTCGGACGTCCAAAGAGGTAGAGGCTCGTCGCCGCGTCGTCAACGTGCAAATGAAAGCGGGCGCCAACATCGTTATAACTAGCGACGACGGTTAGAGCCCTCTAAATATAGCCTCGGCTAGTGGGTTTTTCGAATTAGTTAAGCTACTCTTATCGAACGGGGCAGATGTCAAAGTCGCTAACAGTAACGGATTAACGCCACTCTTCAACGCCTCACATCAGGGGTCTATAGAGGCAATGGAGCTACTACTCGATGCGGGAGCTGATTTAACGGCTACAAATAAATATAGATAGACCCCACTAGATACCGCCTCATGCAATGGCCACATCGAAGGAGTTAAGCCACTTCTTAAGAGGGGAGCTAACCTAGCTCTTGCCAATAACGCAGGAGAGTCCCCTCTCGATTTAGTAGCGTTTAACGGGTATATGGATATGGCTAACTTTATCTCGAACGAGGTGCTAATGTTATCGCTGGTAAGGAGGGAAGATAGACCTCGCTACATCGAGCCTCCCTGAGTGGACATACTGAGGTAGCTAAACTGATTCTAGAGAAGGGAGCTAACCTAGGTGCTCCTAATAAGTCTAGGTAAACACCGCAGCCACGGGGATATAGATATAGCTAAGCTTCTTCTTAAACGAGGTGCTAATATTACCGCTGTGAAGAATAGAGGGTAGACCTCGCTATGTATAGCCTCCATGAAGGGATATACTAACCTGGCTAAGCTACTTCGCAAAAAGGGAGCTAATCCAGATATTCCGGATAAGTCTAGAGAAACCACGCTTCATTTAGCGGCATTTGACGGGCATGCCAATGTGGCTAAGCTTCTTGTTAAGCAAGGTGCCGATATTGCCGCTATAGACGGTTATAGATAGTCGCCGTTATACGTAGCGTCCAAAAACGGGAACTCTGGGGCAATTAAGTTACTCTTCGATACACAGCAGTGGAAAACAAGTGAAGGCCAACGCCGCTCTATCTGGCCGCAAATAACAGGTATACGGATGTGGCTAAGCTTCTCCGTAATCGAAGCGCTGATGTTGCCACTGCAGACAGTTACGGCTTGACACCACTGAAGGCAGTTTCCCGTAAAGGATATACTGAGGTGGTTAAGCTGCTTCTTGAGAACGCAGTCGATTCCAACATTTTCGATACTCACTGCGGAACACTGGCACCTTCGACCACTCATGACAGACACGTTGATGTGGCCAAGGCACTTGTTAGGAAAGGCGCTGGCGTTGCGGATGTGGACCACTACGGATTGAAGCCGCTGCATGACATCTTTGAAAGGGCATCTCGAGTGGTTTTGCTACTTCTCAAGACCGGAGCTTACACTAAAGCTAAGGGTGCTTCCGGACGCGGTTCGCTATTTCTACCATTCGCAAAAGGTCACCTAGGAGTTATAGAGCAACTCTTCTCCATTAAAGGTTTGGCAAACACAAAGGATAGGTGTGAATCGACGCCAATCTTTACGGCTACATGGAATGGGCATGAGAAAGTTAAGGCGTGTTTGCTTAGCGTTAAAGGTGCTTACATGGACTTCCATGATTCCTTCGGTCGGAGTCAACACCAAGAGTGGTAATACTTATATCGCTCAAGCCATGCTTAAATTCGCTCGGGGAAGAGATATCCAAGTCGACGACGGTGACTTAGGCGTGGAGCCCAGCTTAATAGACACAGACGGATCGACGAGGTGGTGTGGTATGTGCACTTCCCACGACTTAACGCTGCGTGAACACAGGTTTTCTCACTGAGCACCTCCGCGCGCTCGAAGTAAATAATCATGGGTGGTAGCTCCTTGCAGCTAATCGCATGGGGGTCTTCAAGTTTGACTGACATCACGGTGACGTCGACTTGGCTGGAAGCCCAGAGGCGAATTTCACTGTTGCAGGAAAGTTTCAATGAGAACCCAGAGTTTACGCCTAATACAAGGGTGCTTAGGGCAGAGCTCGGAACAATAAGCCTCTTTCCATCATCTCGCAAGCGCTTCGTTTAACTTGTTTGTTAGAAAGTGGTCTTTCGCTCTCCGACATTTAACCTCGCATTGGGGACGGCGTTGGACTCTGACCAAATGAAGGCCAAGCTGGAGAAGAAGAAGATGGCGAATCCAGACAATCTCGACGTCTGTGGAAAGAGAGGTGCAGAACACTGAACCTGCTCTACAGGTGCTTCGAAGTTGGAAGCGCGATACGACTTTCCCAAGGTATATTCTCTGAGTAATAATTGGTGGGGTCCGCTCCTCAGTTAGCGTCTAGCCGGCCGGTCGCGAGTGCGAACTTGATCGTCGCTCGCACGGCCCGCATATCGGGCGCCCAGTCGTCCTGGTCCCTTCTTGATTTGCCTCCCAAATAGAAGGATAAGTTACCGTGTCGTGTAGTCGTACACTCCTGCAATACCTTGCGTTGCTCTGTCCACTGGGTCCATGCGAAAAGGAAATGCTCTATCGTTTCTCGGGCCTGTCCGCAGGTACATAGATCGGATGGTGCCGCCTGGATGCGGTGTAGATAGTCGTTGACTCTTGCCATGCCCGTCCGCAGCTGCACGAGTATACTAGCCTCTTTGCGTCCGAGCTGATCATACATTGCCTTCGTGTGTTTCCCTGGTAGCGCTGCGTCGATTCGCTGCGCCACCTCTGGAGTGTTATACCTCTTTTGCGGATTGCGGTCTACATGCGCTTTGATCAAGGCGGAAGGCATCGTCCGGCGCTGTTTCGTGCAGATAAAGATCCATCCACGAGGAGCTATCGAAAAGGGAGCTAAGGGTATTAACGTTGCCATCTGTCGCACCGCTAGTGACACACGAATGGTCGCCTTCCGCCCCTTGTCGGGCCATACCGATGTCGTTCATCGCATCTAATGCGTTATCCCGCTACGGCGTCGACGCACATATTGGTCTGATTAATCCTACCGCCGCTTCGCTACCGTTCGCGTCCGCAAGCCACTCTACCATCCCGGGAGAGACAGGACTAACTGTCTCGGCTGCCAGGCTATCCGTTGAGGGATGCGATCTGCCTGTTCCGAACTGCTCAGTGGCGACCACGTCATCCCAAAGGGCGCCTTAAGGAGGATTCGGGACTGGAATCGGCTCATAGCTTCCTAGCGCAGGCGTGTCGGCGGCCGAGGGTGACACTCGCTCGGTTCTGGATAGTGGTCTAGCGCCCCGAGGCTGATAACGGGCGTTCCGTCGAGGCTAGGCCACGGTGTCGCGGGTATTTTTCTACACGCGGTATAGCTATCGACAGGGCCGCGCCGTGGGCGGCTGGGGAGCAGGCGACGGCCGTCTCCTCGGCCGAGCTGGTGGCCGACGGGGCTGTGGCGATGATCGACTAGATAAGGCATCTTCAATCTACAGCTATTGTCAGCAACGTGCGCACGTCCTAGCCGATAGGGCACTCACTAGGCGATTGAGATTGGGAATATCCCAGTCGATAGGAACGTGTGCCGCGACGCGGTACTCCTTATGCGTGGGCTCCCAGTACACCGTTGTCGAGAAGGTATTGGCCTTCTCTCCTAGATATATGGTTTTGCGCAGCAAAGTTAGACCGCTTTTGCGCGCGCCTTGGCTTTTTGCTGCTCTATCGTGACCATGGCAACCCGGTTCGAACTTGGCAGCGGCCGAGCCTTGACGTGGTAGGGAGGCTGGTATGTACCAGTCCAAAGGCTGCTCCCGTAGCTGCCGTGGTGTCTCCCAGCTTGTCTGTCACGTGGCCCACTGTCCACCTGCCGGCGATGCCGTCACGATTGGCAACTCTCTTTCGTGCATCGCGAGTCCACAAGTGACCAATGTTCGCAGCCTACGGAGATGCCTCTGTAGTCTTATGCTCACCCCCACGCCCGACCCTGGGATGTCCTGAATTAGTATTAAAGATCTGCTGGGTACCACACCTAATAGTGCTTCTATATGACTCTCCGGATATGGGTACTCTAATCAACTCGTGGTGAAAAGTGGTGTGTTCCTCATCCACAAGTGGCTGGTCGATATACGCGGATGAGGGGTGTTAATCAGCGTAGTCTGCGTTCGCTCGAGGAGGTGCGGCACGAGTATTGGTATGGATCCACACCAGAGTGCTACACGGATTAGTGGGGATTGTGCTAAGCAAACAGGTGGTCCACGACGGCTAGAAATGGCCGTCGATAGCGGGTCGTTGACTGACTTGGCTCGCCAACCCCCTTGCCCGTTGTGTTTGGGCTTTGTTACGGTTCTACCAGTTACCAAGCGGCTGGGTATGAGACCCAGCCCGGACCACCTAAAACACGTGACGCCAGCCCTCGAGGACGCATGGGCCTCGCAGAGTTTCACAGAGAAGGGGCTAGTAATTTCCTTGTTCATTTCCTTTTCCTACCTTATTGTTAGATAGACTCAATCTGAGCTACCAAGTTGTTCCAACAGGGTCTAGCCCACAACAGGCTCATAAGTTATCAATGCTGTCAAAGCAAGGTCTTGATGTAGATTTGCAAGCTAAACGTAGCGGAATCGGCTTAAGCAACCAATCTACCTAGGTCGTTTGGGATTCATCCGACATAATATGGCTACCGCCGGCTTACCGAGGGTTACCTGCCGTGATGGGGTCCACGTTAACTATTAGATGCCCGTCGGGACGTGTTTATTTCCTCAGAATTTCACCGAAGTAGCCTCAAGAAGTCCGTGAAGCTATTTTCCGGATATGGGCAGGGAATTAAGTACTCACGTTGTCAGACGCATGTTGCATGCTAAGGTTGTTGCAGGCCTCAGGTGGCTGGAGTCGCTAGCCCTGTGCCTAGGTGTGGCACAGGGAGCCCGAATCGGGTCACGTGCATAGGGGCGCATAGGGTGAAAAGTCTTCATAGCCGTGGAATGCTTCTAGGAGATCAAGAGATTAATACAGTCACTAGTTACTCCCAGCCTCGCAGCGACTTAGCAGCGTACTCGACATTTGTGCACCTTTTCACTCCCTTCATCAATCCCAGTTCTGACACACGTAGCGCTGATAGTTTCCACATACTTATGTCATATCTAATCCACGGTTGTCAATGATAACGTCCAGCCTTCCTATCTATTACTTTTTCTGTCCATATATTTGGAGGGTCTACGGGCGAGCAACAATTATGTAGGCGTTTAGTAAACTCAAAAAGGTTATGCGCATTTACGATCAATGACCCAAATTTCGCGTCATTCGTGGAGCAACCCCGAGCCTAATTCTGAGGAAGTACTTCGGTTCATGGGAAAACATTATATAATCGCCACGTAAGTCCCCAACCCTAGAGCGAAGTAGCCCCGCGACAAAGTGCACTGTGTCGATTCCTTGTGTAATCGCGCCACGTCCCAGCCTACCGAAGAGTACTCACGAGTACTTCATTGTTAGCACTGAACTGGATATTCGTTCGGGGTAAACCGGCGTACCGCAGCCGCTTTTGGCCGCAGGTTCGATCTTGCAAGTAACCTTGTGTAGTTCGGTGTACTTTTGAGCCCCACACCAAGCCCACGGAGCGAAAGAGAAAGAGAAAGGAGGAAGCCGTTTCTGAGCATCACTGTACCGGAAACGGGCCAGCGACGACTCTCATCTCCTCGTGGTGCTGGCTGGGAACCTGCGAATGCCTTTGTCCGGGGGCATTTGAAGAGCTAAGAAGAGTCACCGCCAACCAGCCCTTGTCCGCTGGTTTGGGCTACGGGTGCGTGTAGGGCTCGCTAGCCCTATCACCCACAAGCCACGAGGGAACACTTTAAAAACCACCCGACCCACGACTGCGAATCAAGCCTACAAACGATGGGCACACGGGTTGTGGAATAGGACTCCTTGAGGTGCTTTCAGGCTGCTCTGTCGGAAGGTGAGACGCGTCGGATTATGAGGCAGGAAAGTGGACAGTCATAGCGACGACGAGCGGCAGGAAGCGGCGCGGTCGAACTCACACAGAGAACGACGAAGCACTTTGGTTAGTAGGAGGGACGACACTGTGTTGCCTGGCTGTTCCGGTTACAGAAGGGATATAAGTGGACAACTCCTGCCAGACACGGTCGGCCTGGCGAGAGAGATCTTGCAAGGTAGCGCGAAACAGATCTGACAATCTGCGGGGCGTAGCGCATAATGGAAGTGACGGAAGACTGGATGGGCGGATCGCAGTTACGAGACTTTTTATGTGACTCGAGAGGACGGACGCGCGTGTCGGTCTGCTGAGAGGACGGGATCTTGAAGGTGGTCATCGAGGATGGAGCCTCCGAGTGGGCTTAAGGAGCAAACTGGTATTGACTTGCGAACCGGCTGTGCCCCGCAAGGAGCGCAATAGGATCGAAGGGGCTGCAAGGTAGAGGGTCTATGTAGGTAGACGTGCTGCCACCTCCACGAAGTATTTCAGAATACGAATCAATACTTGGTTGGCAAGTACTCGAAGCGAATCGACGCCGCGCTACCAGGGAAACACACGAAGGCAATGTATGATCAGCTCGGACGCGAAGAGGCTAGTATACTCGTGCAGCTCCAAGACATAGAAGGTCTAAATCGCTTGGTCGACACAATCGCCAATGAGAACGGTCGCATAGACGGTTGTATTGCTGCAGCCGGAGTCCAGCAGGTCGCTCCGGCTACCGAATACGACCTCAAGGACGTGAACAAAATGCTCGATATCAACTACACCGGCGTCTTTGCGACTGCCACGACCGTGGCCCGCAAGATGCTCGAGTACAAATGCCACGGCAGTATCTGCCTCATCGCTAGTAGGTCTGGGACTATTGCCAACAAGGGCCTCATTTCACCTGTGTACAACTCATCAAAGGCAGCCGTCATCCAGCTCGCCAAGAACCTGGCCATGGAATGGAGTCCTGTCCGTGAGGATGGCAGCGGCGGCATCCGCGTCAACTGCCTCAGTCCAGGACACATTTTAACGCCCATGGTAGCGAAGAACCTAGAGGATGAGCCGGGTCTCAAGTACAAGTGGTGTCGCGAGAACATGATGGGCCGGCTTGCCGAGACGAGCGAGTTCAAGGGCGCTGCGCTCTTCCTGCTGAGCAAGGCGAGCAGCTTCATGACGGGGAACAACTTGGTCGTGGACGGCGGTCACACGGCGTGGTGACATTCATAGCTAAACTTACTGCCATGGATCTTGTCTATGTCTGTTGTACTGGCTGATATTCTTTTTCATTACATATAATTGTACAGTACAGTCAATTAGCATGTGCAGCTTCCTAGATATGGGACAATTTCCACTCCATCGTAATGGATGTTCTCCGGCGGCTGTCCGTCATACTGCAGCTCAAGCTTCCAGCACATAAGGAGAAGACGCGCCACCATTCTGCCGTTCGCCCAGGAATCCAGCCCCCCTCCCTCTGCGTCGTTATCGCGTGGAACCTCGCATGACATCAGCCACTTCACTGTCTTCCTAATCGCAAAAACGCCGCTTCCCTATGTGTCCACCCCCGCACCGAGAGAATCGGTTCATTACGACATGTTTACGTGAGCCTAAAGAAATAGTTTAGGTGAAGCGCAGGCACGGGCGGGCGGCCTTTCTAGGAAACGTCATTACCACGGATCCGTGTCGTGTGGCAGCGGGCGGGATGGGGTATAAAAACCTGGGCTTCCTCTCCCAACGATTCACTCTATATCAACCTTCTCAACAGCACTCACACCACCACCTATTTTCAACAAGACCAACATCCCCAATCACACAAACAACATCAGCCAAACAACCGACATCATGGGTGACTGTGGCTGCTCTACCGGCACTTGCCCCTGCAGCTCTTCCGGCACTTGTAACTGCGGTTCTAGTTGCAACTGCGCCAGCTGCCCTGTGAGTAGCCTCTCTATCCCGTTTAATGAGTCGACTGATCTGTTCTTTAGAAGAAATAAGGAATTATCTCTAAGGATCATCGACGGCGAATGCATAGAGGAGTTTAGACGATGTGAATGATAATGAGATGGCGACTAGTGGTGTTGGTGGTGTCGGTAGTGTTGGTGGTTTGCGGATTCGACGTGGACCTAAATTGATCTTTTTGATTAACCCTATAAGCAACCTATGGATAAGTGGCGATGTCGGTGCATGTGTTCGTACATGCTATTGCCCCTAACACATGTTCCGGAAGGAATGTGAGCACCGGTCTCCCTCTACCTCTCGACAATCTCCCTCTCATCCTCGTCTCTCTACCCCCATTCCCCCACTACATTCGTCGGCCAACCGGCCCACCCTTTATGAAAGAGGGGGTTGCTAACTATTCAAATAAATTTTAAAGACAGCCTCGGATGCTTCCTTGAGGCTGGCCATAGATCTAAAGTATGCCTGGTGGAAATCGCGGAGCCCGATATACATAGTGCCTAGCTCCTCCTTGAGCACAAGATCCACGTACTTGCGATGCTCAGATAAGTTCGCGAAGCTACTCGTATTGCGGAGCCACGGGGTTTGTTGGAGAGCCGCGCCTGCATGGGGAAATTGTCTGGAGGGTCTCAGCAGTAACATCACGATCATGGGAGATCTCAACTCGTGCCGCGCCTGCATCGGGACGGTATCTTGCCGGTGTCAAGCATCTGCCGACCTTTGATCGGCCCTATCGCCTCAGCACAAGCTTGGTGGAATGACGATCCGATCATCTCCAGACTCCTCTCCCCCGGCTCGAGGATCATCTACCGCGACGGCGACCGCTCCCAAACCCCGTCTGGCCCCTAGCCAAGATGGACCTCGTGATTCATTGCATACTCCATGGCTCGTCACTTTCGTAGTAGTGGTGTGAGTGTTCGACCGCTGAAATAGAAGGAGCATGGGACGAGGGGCTAAACGCTCCGCGCAACCAGGAGTTCGGGCATCATGTAATAATGTGAGCCTGTTGGTCGTCGATTCAGCTCGTGTTGGCTATCCCCCCATCGTGCACTCCGTAGGCGACGCACGCGGTCGTTAGAATGCTTTGACCGACGACGATGCCTTCTTGCTGCGGTTTTTGGTCGTGCTCAAGAAAGCAAGCAGCTAAGGGTAGCTCGGAGTAGTGCCATCCTGCACCGACAACAGAAACGAAAGACGTAGACGCGTCGGTAGGCGTGCAGCGCAGCGGGTTCTGGGCCTCTGGTCGACTTCGTCCAGCGCGTGACGCGTTTTGCCGATGAGGCATTTTTGTTATTGATCAAGGGCGACCAGGCCGCGATGCAGGAGTCAGGACAATGCAGCACACAGAGGACTGGCGAAGTTGTTCCAAGGACTGAGGTACTCATAGACGAGGCGAACAGTACTTGGTCGTCGGATGTGAGGGTGGGTTATGTGTGGCAGACCCCGCAGCACGTGACCTATTTTGGAGGAATCGGGACACCGGACAGCAACACGGGCATTTCAGGCTGTGTTAGGTGGAGGAGAGCGCCAGCGAAATGCCGCCCCTTCGAATGGGGATGCCGAATGTTTTGTTTTGATAAATTGCTGCACGTCACGCGTTTGTTCGTGCTGCCTACGTAATTCGACTTCAAGTGGTTGCAGCTTTCGATGCGTGGATGCCTAGCTCGGAGTGAGTCAGCATGTAGGTGGGTTGCGGCGGGTGGAGGCTCACCCGGCTCACCCGCGTCGCGCGATTGGCCGGAGCGAGAGAGCCGTTGGCACATTTTCCTCCAGGTCCCGGGAGATTGGGAGGAGTGCGGGGGCAGCGGTCTAAGCAGTGCCAAATGGTGACATATCGATGCTGCGTCAGACGAGCTGAATAATCTGCATGTTACACCGTGTGGAGCACTGGCTGCCCACGCAATCAACGCCATGAATTTCCCTAACCAGCCGATTTTACTCAGTGCGAGAACCACCTCGGCAAGCGACCCTCCCCAACCTCCACAGAGGATACACAGTGACATCAATACGATGGCAAAACTCTATAAGAGACCAGCTCCGGAACGAGATTGACACGAGTCTACATCGCCTACCTCCCCCCCTCGAACAACAAAAAGACACTCAAGCCACTCGCCATGGAGTCCAAGGAGATTTACGATCAAGTCAATAAGCGGTACGGCTCGGTCACTCAGAGCACCACCGGTAAATATGAGCAGACCATTGCCGAAGCTTTCGGTTACAGAGCAGAAGAACTAGCTACCATTCCCCAAGACGCAAACCTTGGGTTGAGCTGCGGCAACCCGTTGGCGCTTGCAAAGCTGACAGAGGTAAGATTCTATTATCTTATGTCTCATGGCGCTAACATCCGCAGGGCGAGACCGTCATTGACTTCGGATCTGGTGCAGGCTTTGATGTCTTCCCAGCCGCGAAGAGGGTTGGTCCAACCGGAAAGGCTATTGGGATTGATATGAACAAGGTAGCTGAGCTGTCCTGTACCTCTTCGGACATTCGACATCTAACATGCTCTTTCAACAGAACATGATCGACAGAGCCAATGCTAACGCTGCGAAAATGGGATCCACCAATGCCCAGTTCATCGAGAGCGTCATCACTTCTGTCCCTCTGCCAGACACTACCGCCGACTGCATCATTAGCAACTGCGTAATCAACCTCGTCCCCGTCGGAGAGAAGCAACAAGCATTCAACGAGATGTTCCGGTTGCTTAAGCCTGGCGGCCGAGTTGCTATCAGCGACATTCTGGCGCGCAAGAAGTTTACCACTGAGATCGAGAACAACGTTGCTCTATATGTCGGATGTGTCGCAGGAGCTAGTCAGGCAGTCGAGTATGAGAAGTTTCTCAAGAACGCGAGCTTCAGCGGTAAGTGAGGGGATTTCAGCTAAGATGTTGCGCTCACTGAAATCGACCAGACGTTCTCATCGTCGACACCAAGAGCGACCTGAATGTTTACGTTACCGCACTCGAAGGTGAGGCATCTTGCTGCGGGCCTAGCCCCAAGGTGAATATCAAATCATGCTGCGAACCCGAATCCGATTCCTCCGCAGAGGCCTGCCAGAAACAAGCGACTTCCATGCCAACTGATGCCGAGACGCTAGTCACTCAGCTAGGTATCAAAGACCTCAATGAATGGGCAGGTAAGCAATCTTTACACCTTGCACTAGGATTCCAAGTGTTGAACGATCACGCAGGCTCCTTCCAAGTGTATGCTATCAAACCATTACGGGTGTGAAGGACCGCATGTTACCGACATCCGAGGGCGGGTTGCGAAGTACATCGTTGAGCCTACAGAATGCCTCTGAGAATATGAGAATCCTAAAGCGGCACTGGCTTCCCAACTACTTATTCAATATCTTGTGCACGAAAGTCTGGGCTTTGTGAATTGTGATTGGTGATGTGGCCGCCGGGGAAGTGAGATGGCAACCAACCGTATTTAAATCATCCACCGTACGTATGCACACTCTGTCTTAGTCTCATCGAAAGTCATGGCAGAATCT
Source organism: Emericellopsis atlantica (assembly GCF_019669845.1). Taxonomy (NCBI): domain Eukaryota; kingdom Fungi; phylum Ascomycota; class Sordariomycetes; order Hypocreales; family Bionectriaceae; genus Emericellopsis; species Emericellopsis atlantica. The sequence continues at coordinate 30,406 of NW_025764755.1, read as the reverse complement.
CTTCTTTGGTGGTGCCCAGCCCGGCCAGCATGGCAGTTCGTGATAGACACACGTGGAGCCAGTGTGTATATACACTGTTGTTGTAAACCACCACTTACCGCCGCTCGAATCGACGCAGCAAACGCCGAGGCTAGACAATTTTGTTAGATATCCAAAGACGGATCGTGGCCTCGACAAACTAGGATAATCAGCCACTCGGGCGCTCACGGTCATCGGGTGCCTACGCCGCGGACTAATAGAAACCAAGAAAATCTACCGTGTCATTTCCATGCAGACTGGCGCGTGGTTGGACCGAACGCAAGAGGAAATTGTAGGTAGATATCACGCCGCGAGCGTCCGCGACAAAGGAATCACAGCTTCGTTGTGCAAACTTGACCTCTCACTCCATGGAAACCCTCATAGAGTGCAAGGATAAGTGATCACGGTACTCTCAAGGTTTGAGTTTCTGTGACTAACAATATCGAAAATCTCTGCTCGGCTGAGGGCCGTGCACAAGCCCAGATTCAACCTGCGCTCTTTTGTGAAGCCTGGATCGGTTCATTGAACTGTGCCAGCGGTCACCGATGGCGAGGATATAGCCTGTCGTGACCTTTGAAAGCCGCCAACTTCTCAATCAGCTGGGCAGAGCCAACTCAACCACGTCTCCCTAATCTGCATCCGCCGACCACTCAGTCCATCATCCGCGGGAGAAAGGACTGCTGCCACCTATGCACTCCCTGGAGACTCCCCAGATGCTTGGTCAAGGATCGCCACCTGACCGGAGCGTGCCTCATGTCTATCACGGAGGCCAACACAGTCGTGTCTAGCCCCTTTTTGAGCACCAGGTCCACGTGCCGACGATGCTCAGAGGATTTCGCGAAGCCGTTCGTGCTACCGATCCAGAGAGTTTGTTGGAGAGCAGGACAGTATATCAGTGCAGAAACGTATCCTCGGTACTCTGCCACCCTGCTGACTTCTGCACCACATGTTCCCATCGGTGGGGTCCTTTCAACATCCCTACTAGGCGGTCAACATCACGAGTGTCACCTGAAGAGGTTAGACTCGCCGATTCCATTTATCCCTCTCTCCCCGCCACCAATAGCCGCTGGGGCGTGACAATGACCTTCGGCAAGCACCTTGAGAGCAGTCATTCATACTCCTTGTAGCCTGCAGGTTCGTAGGAACCGAGAGTAGGTGCGATGAGAAGTTGACTGCCAATATTCTTAGCCATGATACCCCGTCTCAACAGCCTCATCACGAGTCGTAGGCGTTTCAGATTTCGGAGTTTGCCGGAAAGGCTGCGTGCACAATTTACTGTTACTGCTGTTACCCAGTGAGATACTGCATATCCGTCGCCGAGTGGCAAGCAGCCCGAGCCACTTCCGCGGGAACAAGTGCTTGCGAAGCTCAAGGGCGGCAATGAGCTGCTAGGTTCGGACTTTCTTCTTGTCGACTTGCGCAGCAATGATCACGACGTCAGTTCTCGACCGCTTCGCATTCTCTGCCGCTGTATCTTACCACCAGAGTAGGGGCGAGCACGAGCCATTGAATGACAGTACTTGTGGAACATTGGCAGGGAGGAACAATTTGTGGGTCTATCAATCTACCAGTGCAGAGCCTGTATCCGGCCATTCCAACTCTGTATACTGTCTGCAAGGCAGCTGACATCCACATCATCATCTTGGTACTGCAGTAAGCTGACAGAACAGTCTGGCCACAGACCAACGCGAATCGTTGTCGCCGTAGGATCATCTCAGGGACGCGGACACCAAGCCGCCGGCTGCTCCAGAAACGTTCTTGCACACCAGGGCGATAATGAGACGCAAAGTGCTGATCTGCGAGGCGGCATCAAGGGCTGGGCGAGAGCTGGCCGCAAATACACAGAGTGGATAGACGCGTATGACACCAACAAACGAGTCAAGCAGCGGGTGACCGAGGAATGATATGATGATTCCTCAAAGGTTTGGTGTGGAGTAACTCGATGTGGAGTAACTCGATATGGAGCTACCTGGTGTGGAGTTTACTTGGCGTGGCGAGCTGAAACCGGAGGCTACACATACGGATCTGGTGCGGCCTTTCCAGCCAATGATGATCAGGGCATGACAGATATCCTTTTTGTGGTGCCGGTAGTGATTACAGGCATCAAACCCCACTTCTGAAACCCACCCGCAACTTCCGGCGATATTCGTTTCGTGTGGCATGGCCGACTTGGACAAAATGTTCACCATGTACAACGCCAAACCTACCAAATCTCCGTTCTGTCGGACTACACTCGACGTTACGTGCGCCTACTCCTCAACCATCGAGCATCGTCTTCACATCACCCATGCCTAGAAAGGTACGCTATGCCGATTTTACGCTGATTGACAACCTCTAATCTGCCCGCGTGCATAGAACCGCATCCCGGCCTCTGCGGTTCAGAATCGCGACAACCAGCGTCGGTCACGTGCGCGGCGCCGGCAGTTTATTGAAGAGCTCCAACAGCAGCTCCAGGATCACGAACGTCGGGGCGTTCAGGCCAGTATTGAGATGCAGCGCGTGGCTCAGGCTGTTGCATTGGAGAATAAACATCTCCGGGGCCTACTCCATCTCCGAGGCGTGTCGCAATATGACATTGACCGTCACCTCTCGCTGATGGGGTCTGCCGGCACTGAACAAAACCTAGGCCTTCGGAATTCCCTGCAGAGAGGCAGTGATCCACCTCCGCCTGGCGGACAACGCCATGGTGCGATGGAACAGCCATCTACCGACACGGTACACGCAATCGCGACCTATCCGAGCGACATGGACGATATGCCCTCGCCTCCAAGCACACCACCCTTGAATTCCGTTTCATCTACACCAAGTCGCGGACTGGCACCGTCAGGCCCTGCTAGATGTGCTCCGTCAGCAGATGTGGCAGAGACAGACTGTGTCACCACCGATAACCGCGACCACGAGAAGGGTGCTTGTTACGATTCAAATACCGCTCAAATCCCAGACCGTACGAGCATCCCGTTCATTTGTAATGATGACTTGCCCAATCCAGGTAGTCGTACAGACATACTCCCACCGGTGACGGACTGCTTTTGCCCACCTGACTCACCTGTTTCCGTCTCAGGCCATTGGAACAGAGGACTGTCTTGCAAGGCAGCAATTGACATCATTGCCGGGCTGCAGACCAGTGTAGATTCGGACCGGGTCCGTGGGCTGCTGCACTGTAAAGAATCAGATGACTGTCTTGTTCAGAATTCCAGAGTGTTCCAAATACTGGATACAATAGCTTAATCGAATTGTTCTTACCCTACCAGAAGCACATCACAACTGAACTTTGAAAGACCCGGTGTTGCCACCTAACGTTGTCTGTCATTCTGCTCGTCACCTCGGAGTAACGTGTGCGTACGCGTACCCGTGGTGTGGCCCCACGAGCGCCCGGTGCACCGAAGTGGCCAAGACGCTAGGTCGCGTTCTCGCACCATCCACGGGCACTTCGAATCGTTGCCATTATAGCCAATGTGCTCCTACTGGAGGTCCTCTTCCTAATCTACTTGTGGATCCCAGTGTGTACTTGCGCGCGGCCAACATGACTCGCGACATGCTCCGAAGACCTGAAAGTAGATACCACAACGGAGTAGATGGTAAATGGTGGTAAGTATTTCCAAATGCCAACAAGAAGTGAGTTTTGGATCAAGGCACTCAGGCCATGGGTTTATTGAACTATCTTGGCAGATGGGAAGGACAACGCGGATGGACAGGACAGACAAGAGGAGCTTCTTTTCACCATGCCGTCGCTACCGCAACGGAGGACTTGACATTGTGTTCTAGGCGCAACAGGCTGGTATCTCAGTTGAAACTTGGGGCATTGAGGCCCATGGCGGTAAGCAGCCCGGAGACTGTGGCAACGCATGGAAGGGTCAGAACCCAGCCCAGGAAGATGAAGGCGAGCTGCCTCCAATTGGTGGCTCCAAGATCCAGGTTCATCAAGGAAACGCCGACAACGGCCCCGGTCAACGTCTGGGTGGTGCTCACGGGCAGCCCCAAGCGACTCGCAAGCAGGATCGTGATGGCTGCCCCGAGCTCCATCGCGTAACCCCTGGTGGGGCTGAGCTGGGTGATCTTGTTGCCGAGTGCCCTGACGATGTGGTGCCCCATGAACCAGAATCCTGCACCGAGCAGCAGACCGGCAATCGCAAGGATCCAGACAGGTGTGCTGTTGTCCTCGCCAACCTCTCCGGAGTTGTAGGTCTCGTACACGGCGACCCAGGGGCCGACGGCGTTGGCGACGTCGTTGGAGCCGTGGGCGATGGACATCATAATGGCGCTCGTGACCTGGGCGTACGTCCAGAGATGCTCGATGCGGTTGTCGTACTGGGGCGCCTTGCCGTGCACCGCGCCCAGGTGAGCGGACGAGTGCGTCACGCAGTCGCGAGTGACACCCTGGAGCAGAAAGTAGACGACGTAGCTGGCCAGCCTCCTGGGGTGATACAAGGGGAGATGGGCCGTCGGGGCGAGGAAGCGCTCTTCCGGCTCGGGCTTCCGTACGATGGGACGCAAAACGGGCTCTGCAGGCTGCCGTTCCAGGTCCCCGGTGGCATGGCCTTCCTCCGTGACCTGCTTCGGGGTCCGCGCCTCGCCCGGACCCGTTTCCGCACCTGTGTTCAAGACGCTCTGGTCAAGGACGGGCGACTGGTGTTCGTCTGTGGACGACTTCTCGTGTGCGCTCTGGTAGTGATCGACCAGCATGGTTGCCTTGCCAGGGAGGTACAAGGGCGGATTCTCCCGCCACAGAAGGGGACCGAGAGGCAGGTGCCAAGGGCGGATCCGGGGGTCGGCGAGGACGACGACGCGGTGAAAGTACGGCCTGAAGAAGACGTAGGAGAGCGCCAGGACGCCGAAAAAGGTGCCGAACATGATGCCGCATGCGACACCGACACCCAGATCCTCCAGCGCCGGGGCACCGGGAGTCTCGACCAAGATGAAGAGAGCCAGGATGGCGCCGGTGAAGGCAAGGTAGAAGGGAATGGCTCTGAGCGCCTTCTTGAACGCATCCTTGCGCTCGAGGACGGCGTACTTGAGCGTGGCAAACAGGATAGCAGACACGGCGGCGGAAATCAGCGGGGATATGACCCAAGAAGCAGCAATCTGGGAGACGCTGCCCTTCTTCCATTCCCAGGTGATGGAGGACTGGGCGCCAATGCCCGCCCCGATGAGGGCGCCCACGATAGTGTGGGTGGTTGACACGGGAAAGCCGAGCTTTGTCGCGGTCAAAAGCCAGGTCGCAGAAGCTATCTCGGCGCTGCCCATGGCGACGAGGAGGGTGGCAGGGTTGCTGCGGAAGCGACCGAGGCCGATGATGCCGTTCTTGATCGTGTCGGTCACGCGGGACCCAAGCACAACGGCGCCAAAGAACTCTGCGATGACGGAAATGACTCCCGCCTGTGCCATAGTCAGAGAGCGCGCTGCCACCGAAGTGGCAAAGGCGTTCGCTACGTCATTGGCGCCATTGCCAAAGGCGCTCAAACAGAAGGCGACGGTGGTGATGGCGAGGATCCACCAGTACTGCGGCAGAGCTGGTGCCATGGTAGGCAGATTGGCGTCCTGGTCTGGTGGTGGAGGAGGTGCGGTGAGATGCAGCGAGAGGAAGACGGACGAGATGGATACGAAGAGGGAGGGACAGCAACAGGTGAATGGAAGGTTGGCTTTGAAGAGCAAAAGCTTTGGGCGCTCGTCTCAACGTCTACGCGATGCCCTTGAGGTTTATGTACGAGTCCTCGAGCTCTAGTAAGTGCCCCGAGAGAGGCACGTGGGATGGACAAGGACGATCAATGGTAGAGCCTTGCGTGGGATGTCGCCCACTCTCCGCTGCGAAGAAGAAGGAGAGAAAAAAACGAAATTTCACCAACGGTCGGGGGCATGGTACGAGCGCATGGTGGACCGAGGTGGCCAAGCCAGAGTGAGCCAGGCCTTTCGCAGGTGGCTGGCTGGTAGCGCCTTGATTTCGGGCTACCTTTATCCACATGATTCTCGTCCTCAAGAGTTCCCCGATCCCTGTGACAGACGAGCGCAGCCCTGTCTATGGAGGGAGGACAGTCCCCGAGTCGCCTCTGCCTCGAGGTTCCCCAAGATCTGGGCATCAGGGCACATTGCACACATTGTAGGTGGAGTGACCACGATGTCTGGGCCACCGATGGTCTTGGACAGGTCAGCGAGCGTCTTGGAAGTTATGCCACTACTCCTCGCACGCGCGACGAGCTTTGCACATCAACATGAACGTAAAGTTGAACATGGCACATCCCATCCCCACCGACCCCCCAACTCGGCGCGTCACGCCAAGGGTCCCCATATGTTGCAGAGCGCAGCAGGTACTCGCCAATGCTGGAACATGGTTCAGCTCATGGTAACGCCATCACTCGACAGTGTCGCGTGAGGCGTACCAGGCGAGGTAGGTAGGTACTGTGGGACACATGTCGTCGTCGACTACCTCAAGCCGCAGTGCATCGACACCTGATTGGACCGACGCCGGACATACAAGCTCAAAAGGGCGCTGCAGACCTGACAGACACCCTCGATGCAATTGGTCGGCTCATTTGGCGATCCAGGGTCCCGTCTGGGCGCTTTGCCAAGTCCCACTCCGGTGGATGCCCGCCCTTGGTCCACGCCGAGACTGGAATACAAGCTTGTGGACGAGGTGGGTCGCCCGCCCGACCCCAGACCAGCAAGTGCCTACACCGACGGCTCCAGTCATGACATGCCAAGTCCGACTGAAGATGGCGCCGCCTTGTTGCCCCCGGGGGCTCGCTGGTCCAATCAACTGTTGGTCGTGACATGCAGCACTCCCCTGCTGTTCGCTCTCCCTGCGCCCGACGTTAACTAGGACACGAATCAGCGAAGGGTCGGGACGACCAGACAGACAGACGACTAGGCGAAGCACTGGCCCTCAGCCGTCTGACCGAGGGGAGAGGAGACGTTGCCCGAGAGGCTTCCTTGTGTGTGTATATATCGTGACCTACCGCATACGTGCTGCCGATCGTCCTGGGACACCCACGGCCACGCTCTAGCCTCCGCGAGCCCAGCCATGGAAACAGGCAAGCGTCGCTGGACAACGTCCTCGGGCCAAGGTCCCATCCACTCGAGCCTCACCTTCACCGTGGAGAGTGGCTTCACGTCCGGCCTATACTCGTCGAGCGTCTGCCTCGTACGCCCGGGCGACACCCTCCATGGATCATACCACATCAAGACGGGGCTTGCCATGGTCGGCAGTTGGGTCGAGGTGTCACTGCAAGGTACCGCCTGCGCAACGTCCTCTGGGCAGTCACTAACGGCGTCCGACATAGGCATACAGTCCGTCCTGGCCCAAGGCGCGGTGTTGTCCCGCGATGGCATGTACCGAGAAGATTTCAGCGCTGAAAGAGTTGAGTCTACACTCGCATTGTGGACATGGCAAGCGCCCGTGGTCGCGTTCCTCACTGACACGGATCCCCCTAGTTTCTCAACCTCAGACACCGCGTAAGGCTTGATGACAACTACAAAGTGGAGGGTGACCAGAGAGTCTACACGGTCCCTTTTGTGCTCGTCGTCCCCCCGGGTCTCGACCGGACCAGCGACCGGGCGGAAGACAAGTGCAGGCCGCTGCCACCGTCCTTCGACATCCAGCGCTCGGCGCTCACAGCCTGGAGTCCGACCGTGCCACCGGCAGTCTTTATATCGTACTCGTTGCGGGCTTCCGTGGCGTACTCGGCCCCTCCCGGAGACACAGCGCCTGGCCGTACAAGGTCTACCGACATTTTCCATCCCCTGACCTGTCTCCCCTACATCGAGACACAGCCCCCCATTGAGACCAGCTGTTTTCCTGACGAATATGTCCTCTCCGCTAGACAGGCCGTCTGGGGGTCGTTCGTTGGCCGCAAGTCAGGGCACGTCACGTTCGAGACGCTGGAGCCCCCACCTCTAGTCTATGACTCCGAACGGCTCTCCACGACATACTGCACTTTGAGGATCACTATCGACGGCCGCTCGTCCGATCTTCATCGTCTTCGGGCCGCCTCGATCAAGGTCGACCCAGTGCTCCAGATCAGGACCTACTACAGCGGGACGAAGCTGGCGGGGACCCCGCACAAGGATTCTATAGAAGAGTCGGGAAGAATTCGGCTACACACCGAGACGGCCCAACTCGAGGCTCATAGCTTCTCGTCCCTGCAGTGGAGCATAAGAGACGCACGGCGGGGGAGCGCGGCGAGTGTTCCTCTCATCCGGCCGAGCGGCGATTCGGTGCGGGAAGGGGCGCGTTCGCTAGCCGGTGACACTGAGGGGGGGGACATACCATGGCACACCACTGCCACTGTTCCCATCAAGCCGCCCCTGAGGTTGCAGCCGAGTTTCTGCAGCGACTTTGCGGCCTCTTCATACGCCGTCATCGCAAAGGTATCCGTTGGAGGCGTCTACGCCAAGTCGTCGTACCTCTTCTTCCCGCTCCAGGTCGCCTACCCGTGCTCCGCGCGACGAGACTCGTGGCATGCAGCCGCTGGGCGCCAGAGACACGCGCCGTCACCGGCGCCCGAAGATGACGTGTGCTGCTCCGCTGTGGACGCAGACATGCAAAGTATCAACGTACGTAGATGCCTACCACGGCCTCACACCCTGCCTGCCTGGTGTAAATACTGATCCCGATGTGAAGGACCCAATGCCACCCCCCTATGTGGCGCAGTGAGGAAGTTGGACAGGTCAAGGACGTGCAGTCCGACGGGGCAAGACAGAACTTGGTTCACGACGGGAACAATGTCAAAGTCCCCCCTGCCCACCGTGTCCCTCTGGCGGAACTGCTGGAGGTGTTGGAGAGGTGTGGTCATAAAAGTCCCGGGTAAGAAATTCACTCGGCCATCAGATCACTCACGGCCCCGAATTTGATCTTGACTCCGGCGCCGGCGCCAGCGGAGCCAGGGCACGGGGGCCCTCTGGGCACCGCATGGTACAGCATGGTACAGCATGGTACAGCATGGTACAGCATGGTACAGCATGGTACAGCATGGTACAGCATGGCATAGCAATTGGGATTGGCTTCTTCGAGATGCGTTGTGGGTGAATCACATGTATAATGAATGACAAGACACTGTGTGCGAGTCGTCACTCGGTAGCTACCGTTGCTGAAATCTGAAAATAACGTCCCGTGATCCGCGATGTGGTGCGATAGAGGCGCCTGAGCCCGGGAGGTTGATAGACCCACGGATCGTGCCGCCGTGCATGGGTGCCTCCAAGTCAGCTTCCAGGTCCCGAGCTGGGACGAGGACGAAGCTTGGTGCCTGCCCATTGCCATTGTCACCGGCGTCTGGGCTCCGCAGCAGGTCCAGCACCTGGCCGGACGTCAGTTTTCGCAGAGCAGCGGCTCTGGACACCACGCTGGCGGCGTGCCACGGGTCGCGACGGCATCCATGACCGGTATTCGAGGTCTTGGACTCTGTCGGTGCCAGTGGCTGCCCCTTGCAGGGTCAGTCCGGAAACAGTGGTTGCGAGGATGGAAAGGAAAAAGTAAACGCGGGAGCCCGGTGCATGATTCTAGGGCGTTCACGAGGAAGGATTGATTGGCGCCCGGATGGCCCGAGCCAGGCAGAATGCTGCGACGCTTCAACTACTTTTCTGCAGCCAGCTTGCATCACTGCCAGTATCACTGCCTGGTGCCGAACTATCAATCGCCAAGGTAGCTGGCAATGCCTCGGCGCGGAGCCTACGCTCGCACCGGATGCAGACTGGTATGATTGTGCGTCTACTCTGTAGTCCGTCGCTGCATGCAACGATGACGGCGGTAGCCTCCCTTGTTGACCCTTTCATTCTAATCTAGCATGTGTCTGTCACCTCCCGCCTTTGATTGGCCGGCCGCGTCCCTGCGGGAAAACTCTTGCAGGACCCTGCGAGTCCCGGCCGGACTGGCCTACCTACATGTAACATGTACCGTCGACTAGTAGATAGTCGGAAGACGGACAGAGACCCGCAGCGCCTTGACCGACCTGGCCCTTTTACAAGCCCACGTGCAAGCCAACCGACGGGGCCTTGGAAGCCGATCGCGTGTATATTTACTGGCCATCCCCGCCGCCCGTCGTCGGCCGTCGGCCGTCCTAGGTCTTGCCACGTTCGCCATCATCCAAATCAGCTGTCGCGAATCTCGAGCGCTCGTCGGCCGCAGAAAGGACAATGTCCACCAATCCTGACGGACCCAGCCCCGTGGCGCCTGGCCAGACCGGCGCCTCCGCGCTGCCAGACGCGTCCCACCACAAGCATCATCCCCAGGACGCCGAATCGCCCACTACTGGCACAGGCACGCTGTCCAACGACGAGATGCCTCGCAATCCCGACACCGAGAAAGGCCTCCCGCCACCGCAGACTGGCGGACGAGAGAAGCAGGCCGCTAAGGAGGCCGGCAAAAGCTCTGCCTTCAAAGCCCTGGGCTGGCTCGACAGGCTCCTGGCCCTCTGGATCTTCCTTGCCATGGCCATTGGCATCATCCTGGGCAACTTCGTCCCCAACATTGGCCCGGCCCTCCAGCAGGGCAAGTTCGTGGATGTGTCCATCCCCATTGGTACCGTGGCCCTCCCTTCCACGCCGCTGGCCGTCCGACGATCTCGATAGCTAATGTCTTGTTTCCTCTCGCAGCCATCGGCCTGCTCGTCATGATGTACCCCATCCTGTGCAAGGTCAGGTACGAGGCGCTACCCGAGGTCTTCTCGCACCGCACCATCTGGAAGCAGATTGGCTTCAGTATCCTCATCAACTGGATCATTGCCCCTTTTCTCATGGTACGTGTGCTGCCATCCTGCGTCACTCCACCAGAACGGCTCAGCTGCTGACCGAAACCGCTACAGCTTGGCCTGGCTTGGGCTTTCCTCCCCGACGAAGAGGGCTTGCGAGAGGGTCTGATTCTCGTTGGACTCGCCAGGTGCATTGCAATGGTATGTTCCGCCACCTGCCTCCGGAGGATCCTGTACCCCAGCAGCTAACTCGTGTCTTTCTCGACCAGGTCCTAATATGGAATGGGCTCGCCGGCGGCGACGCCGAGTACTGTGCCATCCTCGTGGCAATCAACTCGCTCCTGCAAATGGTCCTCTATGCCCCGATGGCTATCCTTTTCATAGGCGTCATGGGCGGCGACGCGGCGGCTAGTACCATCTCCTACTCCACCGTCGCTACAAGCGTCGCCGTCTTCTTAGGCATTCCCCTCGGGGCGGCTATGGTTACGCGGTTCGCCCTCCGCAAGCTAGCGGGCGCAGATTGGTACGACCGCGTCTTTATACGCTATATATCTCCGTGGGCGCTCATCGGCCTTCTCTACACCGTCCTCGTGCTATTCGCGTCGCAAGGCCGCCAGGTCGTCCAACAGATCGTGTCGGTCGTTCGCGTGGCTGCTCCGCTTATTGTCTATTTTATTCTCGTCTTCTTCGTCACCCTCTGGATGGCACGCCGCGTTGGGTTCAACTACTCGCTGTCCGCAACGCAGAGCTTCACGGCAGCTAGCAACAACTTTGAGCTAGCCATTGCCGTCGCCGTCGCGGCGTACGGGCCGGACAGCAAGCAGGCGCTGGCCGCAACGGTGGGACCCTTGATTGAGGTGCCCGTCTTGATCGGGCTTGTATATCTTGTCCGTATCGTGGCAAAGCGATGGAAGTTTTAGCAACGCGTGAAATCGGTCAACAAGTGGGTGGTAGCCAGTTGGCTTGCCGCATCACGACGAGTGTCCTCTATTTCAGTCAGGCCTAGCTAGTTTGTATAGTACTTTGCGGATCAAATTTGGCCGAATATGGATCTGGTTACAGTCAAGATGGGCAGCAAGAGCAGCAGAGCTTTGCCAGTTGCAGAGCACCGGCAGTGATATGCAACGTCACCCGGCCAAACACGCCAACAGGGGAGTGCCACACCAAGCATTTTGGCTCACGGCAGCCTGCAGCCCTTCAGCGGGTGATAGCAGATGCAATGTCGACACATCCTAGTGACTCGGCAATAGATCACACGCCGGCGATGTCTGCGAGCTTACAGCAGCCCTGTCAAGATCCGGGATTGTCCCACACTCTTTCCCAGGCTGAATAGACACTGCATCTTGGGAAATGCACTGCTCGGGTTGAGCGAGGCCGTGTACTCGTCGGGCTGCAGCTCGCTGCGTTGAGTCGTCTTGTCCTTGTCTGCCTTGAGGCCGGTGTAGATGGATGGCAGCTCATCCAGATGCGGGTGCTTGGCGCGCATGTCGACAATGTGCGAAAAGGAGTCGGGGTCGGAGGAGTCGTATGCGTAACAGAGAAGGTCGCACGCATCTAGCTTGGTCTTGTTTTCCAGAATCGCTGGCTCGAGCTCGCCGAGCTCCTCGAGGATGAGGTATACTTGGCGGCCCCCGGGAAGTTCGACGCTGTTCACGGCGCGGCGCGGCTTGATGGTAGGATAGTGCAAGGGCTCATACGGCCTGTTGAGGAAGGCATTGAGCAAGGACGACTTGCCTGAGCCGGGAGCGCCCAGGACGTAGCACATGACCACGTTCCGCTCCACGCGTCCAGGACGCCTCCGCCTTTTGCGAGATTTTGTGATCTTGAGCGCCGCAGTCAGGGACTCCTTTGGGTTCGGCGGCTCGAATCCGAGATAGGCCAGGTATTTGTGAGAGATCGGTGTCAAGGATTCAAATGTCGTGGCTTTGCCAATAAAAATTTCATAGTATTGCTTAGACCACCAGCCGGCAATTGTATCTTCCACGCGGTTGACCTGGGCATCTGAGGTCGCCATCCGGATAGGTATTGTCGTTGACCAGCCTTGGGCTGCAATGATAGGTCTCCTTTGACGGTGTCCGTAATAGGCCAATAGTTCCCAACACTGAGGGTATCGCATGAACACGACCTCACCTTTGCCACTTTGGGATATTGGCTTGGCCAAGGGAAGAGCATACTCAAGCTTCAACATCCACTCTAGTTGCATTTCATCTCGTGAGACCAATTAAAAACGACTATTGGGGATGTATCGCGAGCCGCGGTCAACGGGCCTTGTGGAGGGCATCGCGAGCTGCAATCCCTAGCGAGAGGAGGGCATCGCGATCCGCGATCCGCAGATAGTGCAATGTGGCGTAAGCATGGTCCGCGCACCCCGTCGAGAGTTTGCAACGCGCGACTTTCTTCCTTCCCCGCAGAAGGCTGGCGTATTCGGGGCTGTGAAAAGGTTCTTCCGGCGGGGTGAGGTTATCATCTTTTAGATTCCCATGCTAGAGATGATTTGCAGCTAGGTCAACATCGACATGGAATCAAACCCATTGCCCCCGGATCCTGCATTAGACACGCTTCACAAAGAGGGGTTTCTTCCTCTGTCGGACCCGAGCGTGAGGAAGGATGTTGCAGACTTGGAGCGCAACGGCTTCACCTTCTGGACCGAAGAGGGTTTGGACTTCTGCATCAAGCATATCCTTCATGCGGTCGTAAGTAACCGATCTTACACGCACTAGCGTTAAAGCAGTACTTCCCCGAATCCACCCCTGGCCTCGCGTAGGTAAATCATATACGCTAGGGTCCGTCCGACGGCCGGCTGCTTGTAGAGCTATCCCGCCCGAGGCGAGGCAAACACGGCGAGCAGCAGTGGAAATAGTATATAGCCCTCCGCGTTATTTACACTACTACTTCTTCTCTAAGGCGTCTTTAAGTATCTAATAAAGTTCTATATCTATTCTCTTTGTATCGGTAGCTAGAAACGGCGGGTATATAGTGCTCACTAAGGGTAGTCGCCGTTATCCTATCCGTCTCTATTGTCTAAGATAGGTGCCCTACCCCTAGATTCCGGGCTAAAGTATTTCTCTCTCCGACCGGCGGCTTTCTTAATACTAAGAATTATACTATTCTAAACACGGAGCAATCTCTTTACTATAAAGCTTATAGCGGAAATAGAATCTATATATCTACACGGGTAGTCCGTTGCGTCGAATCTACAGGCCTTCGATAATCGTACATCCGTGTCCTATAGCTCGAGGCTTCGATAGATAGCTATTATTAACTATTTTAGTGGATACCTATTAGAGCCTATCTTCTGCCGCGCCCGGCCTCTATATAGGCTATTATCCTCGGAAGAGTCAAGGGACTACGTCTCGCCTAGGGTATCGCTATCGTTAATAAAGTCGACGAGACTATTAGTGCTTTACGAGTCCACACTTCGCTAACTACTGCCTAAGGCACGTTAGCTAGTTCTTCTTAGGAACGGGCTCCTTACTAGATAGGTTAGTACCTTTAGCGTCGCTACCGGCCTATTCACTCGTAGAACTTATCTCACGTTATATCTCGCTATACCTCAGAAAGCGTTAATCTTTGCTCGGACGATATATTTAAATAATTATATACGGCCTGTCCCGACTTTGCACGTCGGTGGTGGAAAGCGGCCCGTACCGATCTACGTGTGCCCTCGGGAGAGAAAAGCCTATTGTGGTTATAGTTAGCCGGGCGTATGGGTACGGTCCCTCTACGGGAGGACCTAACGCTCGCTCACCCCTGAAACAGCCTGTGTCTTCCCATGCATGACTCATCGACGGACGTTGTTTGATTTCGGGCGGAGACCAGCCAGAAGTGGCTCTCCCGGAATGAGATCACAGCCCTATACATAATCGGTCTGTAGCGGCCGTCGTCCAGTTCAACAGTGGCAAGGGCATAACTACGGACCATACTATCTAGGCGACGTGCTCATCTAGTGGCCGTTTTAGGTCTCCGCTTATCTGGATTCCCTATTGTTAGTTAGAGAGAGGAATTCATGGGCCAAGTGCGCTTCTTCTTGCAGCACATCCTACACTCGATAGAAAGGAGAGGCCTTATAGATAGCACGTAAGCTCGGCTACTAGGGCTCAAGCTCCTACGAAGCCATGATAGCCTGAGAATGCCCAGCGCTTGTCCGACAGATAGTTGGGCGAGGCCAGTCCGGAATATGACGCGATCTCCTGTTGCGGGCATGGACAAAAGGCAGCTTCCGGACGTCGGTCACGATAAAGGTCGTTCAACCTCTGCGCAGTCTGTCGCGCCGCATCGATTTTATCAGTATGTCAGCTGATGATGTCGCTACGCTTCGACGACTCACCATCGGCCCCATGTCGAGCGACTCCATTGCCCTGATCAGGACGGCTTGGCAGGCCACCAAGATACGATATCCAGTGGATGATGGCCAACCTCTCGTAGCGGCCAAGGCATGGGTCCAGTATGCCTCTACAGTGGCCGGGAATGGCAGCGACGCAATGCCGACATCCATGCGCCAGCTTGCAAGCGGGGCGCACGTAGACGAGGAGATCGTGCAGGCGTATCTTGAGCTTCTCCGTGCACAATCAACTAGACACGCGGATATTGCCTCTACTCGATCTCTCAACGAGGGGCCGATAGACATCCACAATGAGGGTCTGGAACGACCTGTCATCATTCCATTCCAAGACGGCACCGCTTGGGCATTTGCTGTTGCATATCCTGATTGTGTGCATTGGTACGACAGCCGGCCCAACGCTAGCATCCCCAATCTAGCTACGACGCCACGGCCAATCGTGACCAACTGGACCGGGCCGAAGGTGTCGCAGGATCGCGTTGATGATGCAGGCGTTCTCGCCCTCATCGGCATCCGACAGATTCACCAAGGGGCTCCTCACATGAGTCAGGAATGCGCCAATGAGCTCGTCTCCTCCTTCCGGGCGCGCTTAATAGCGGAGCTTACATGCGGTGAGCTGGAGCCTAGTGCGGAGGCGCTCGCGGCCATGGCGCCCGCAGAGGCCGAAGCAGGAAGTCAATTTTTCGCGGACGCGCTATACGGAACTGAACCATACCAGAAGAGCGTAAGCTCGTCCCGAAATACATCCCCGGACGTCCATCCGGCGTCCCCGCACCCGGTAAGCGCCGGTGAGGGACCAAACTTGCGCCAGAGGGTGGCCCCGCCCATCCACACAAAGTCGTCGTCACTAGTGCGGCCATTGTCCGCTGGCACGCGCGTCCAGCCCGGGCGAGACGACCGCCGCACCATCCTCGGACATCTCTGCGAGGCCGTGCTGTCACATCGTGCCATACGAGGTTCCGGTCAGCTTAGTCTTGCCGTGCTCTGGCAGTCGGTCAAGCGAGGCGCGACCGGCAGTACTTTCCACGAAAGGCTTAATTGCGTGCGCTTCTGCGAACGGATGGATGCGCTGGATGATGCCCAGGCGGTGGGTAGCGCTATGCACTACCCTGTAGACAGACAAAGCCTCCTTGAGATGAGAGACATGCAGACGCAATGTCAATTCTGGCGAGATGTATGTGATCTTCGTCTAGCATGGGGGCCCGACAAGTACGTTTTGCTTCTCGCCATCCCCCGGATCCCGTCGATCCGGCGGTTGACCGCATCAAGGAAACAGCAAATTCTGACCGGCTTGCGGGCTCGCCTTGACAATTCGGCCGATTCCTTGCAGCACTGGCTCCAGCAAAGCCAGCGCCTGTGCCGGGCCGTTGTCACGGGTGCACTGCCCGCGGACAATCTAATGATTGATATTTACGGTCTCAAGAAGCCTGAGAATGTGAGCGACTCGGATTATGAGATGTACACGAGCGGAGATCCTCGGGCTAAGCGTGCGCTTCCTCGGAGGGGAACAGCTCGTAGCACCTGAGAGGCATCAGCTGTGGGAGATACTATAGCCCAAAGCGCCATTGCCTCACACGTTGGTTTGGTGATGAGGAAATTTCACACTTCTACTCTGTTTGTCCGTATTTGCGACGTTCCCTATTCCTCGCGCCAGCCTTCTTCACAACATCCGTATTTACCTTGGTTATCGCCTGTTATTCTTATGGGCGGCGAGTTATGACGTTCGGGACTGGACTAGCTACCGGGTAGGTTGTGCAGAAGTCGTTTAGTCGTTTAACTATGTTGAAAAGCACCAGGGTGTCAGTAATCGAACAGTTATTCGGCTCACAGTCGAGTGCAGTAGGCGTGATCTATGCGTTGACAATTATATTGATAGCTAGGGAGCTGGGTAGACACGGACTGTGGTGAAGCTGGGATCATTGCGCGAAGCAAATGAAACTGCGCAATGATACCAGTGGATCATGGTGTTTTATGGATGACCCTGATATTTTGGGGGAAAACAGTGGGCCATGTATCATGTCACGTGCGGGCTGCTTGGCGGCGCATGCGGTCGTATATTGGGTCGTAACACGAGTCTTCGTGCGCACAGCAGTTCGTCCTCGGGTGCCAAATAATATTGGCGTGCGCATTCCAAGGTGCATCCCATGAGCACGTTGGGTAGGAAGGGTAATTCGAGGCTGCCTTGTGAGATGTGGATTCTGTATGGCTGAGCGATCACCGTCCAATCCTTGGCTTCTGGCCGAACGCCAGAATTTGTCGCAAGGCGTCACGTCCTGGATAGCACGCGACGATATGCAGTCTGGCCACTTCGGGCCACGAATAGATCGGCCGCTATATCAATTCAGGGTTCTTCTGGCAGCTTTCCCTCCCTACGACTGCTATCGTCGTACTGTTTATCCGATGCGTCCTGTTTCTAGTGTGTACTCTGACGCTTTTGAACTGGAAGAGGTCGCACGGCAGCTCCTCGGGAGCGCTTACGATGATCATGCCGAAGCGATACGAGCACTCGAAAGCAAACGAGATGCGCTACAGCACCAGCGAAATATTGTGCGTTCGTCATGGGCCACGGTGTACCAGTTGCTTGAAAAAACGGCCGATGCCGCTGCCAGTCTATCCCGCTCTCTTAGGGACGCACAAAGATTCATGACTTCGGAGCGCAACAAATGGCTGGCAAACTGCACTGCAATATAGTGCCACTCCAAAAATGGGCACGAGGTTCCTGGTCTGCTGTAAAGCATAGGCATCGGGCTGAACCGTCCCTCACTTACCACGCAAGATGACCCGAGCATATTGTCGTTTCGACGGCGACGGATTTGTTCTGTTTCTCTCGACAGAGGATGCAACGCCTGTGCTCTTCCTGCAATAGGTTGGGATTAGTCCTGTGGAGCGGAAATCACCACTGAAATACCGAGAACTGTCTACTGGAGACCTTGCTTGCTCGTGAGGAAGACACATGTGGACGTCGTGAAGTTATAGTAGGCCTTATAGACAGTCTGTAGAGTATACAATGGTACCGAAAGCCAAGTCTCCACGAAGGCGCTTCGTCCTGACTTAATGACTAGCTAGAGAACGCGTGTGAAATTTCTCATGTACCTTGCCTCACCATTCTCAACCGTCTATCCTACCGTCGTCTATTCTATGGTCCCCGAACCCGTTCCTCTCACTGTAGGTGCTCACAGCATAAATCATGCTAGCAGCGCGCGTCCAATAATGGCCCTAGATATCTCGTGTGAAAGGCAGGGCCCCTCATCAAATATCTTCCATCCAGTTCGGGCGGTATTCGAACCAAAGACAGCCTTTGCGCTTGGTGCCGCCCTTGCCACCGTTGTTGCAGTCTTTGAAATTCTCATACATTAGATCATAACAGCCGGTAAAGTCTTGCTGTTTGTGGAATGTGCATCCTTTGATCCAGAAGACGGAGTACTGGTAGATTTCATCGTTGTCACCTTCGTACAGAGACGTGATGCTGTCCGACTCTTCCTTCATCTTGTGTTTGCTATACTGTTCGCAGAAGTCCTTCGCATTCTGCTTATGTGTGTCCTCCAGGGTAAAGTAGACGCCATCTTTGCGGCAGAACTGAAGCGAGTACTCATTGTCCTCGCGCGGTTCGTCCCCCCCAGTCGGCAAGACCGTAGTAAAGGCATCTGCTGGTGGCGTACTGTAGGTCGCGAACGTTGAATGTAGAGTAGTCGGCGTGGCTTTCGATGGAGACGAGCTTGGAGAACGGAGCGCGGTACTCGTCGTCTGACGCGTATGCGTCGCAGAGGGACTTTCGTCCACGCTCACGCTGGTATGAGTGTCAGTCGGAGAGGTCGTTGATTCCTGCGTTGGTGTGTGGGTAGGGGAAGGGGTGGCTTCGGAGCTCTTGATCTGGGCGGTCCCTATGCTGAAAAGGGAGGATGCTATGCCAGGCACCGTAGACGTGGGATCCAGGTCGGCCGTGGGCGTAGCAGAAACGGCTCGCCCGTCAAGTATCAGCGTAGGCGTGCACGATGAGGTAACCCAGGTCGCTGGCCAATCCACGTCACCCACGTACGGGATGGTGTACTGTGACGGCTTGATTTTGTTGATATCTATCCCCGGGTTGAGTCGCTCGATTTCGTCATAATCTCTGAGCTTCAGCGCATACAAGGCATCGATGAAGATTTCCCCCGTCTTCACGTCCCACATGCCCACATCTGGTTTCCTCACGCAGGCTGCGGCCGCCAAGGCCACGAAAGGGGTGATGTAGGCGACCTTCATGTCTATCGAGTCCAGTCGCGGCGTTGGCTCTCTACTCGTGCCTCTCCACGGGGCTGGCTATATACAATCCTCCGACTGCTTCCAGCGATCGCCTCCATTAGTCTGTTTTGGCCGTGCCAAGGCAACGGCGTCGTGGTACCTGGGCACGGAATCCGAGACCGCGGACCTCTGAGGTCAGGGTGCGAGTACTTCAAGACCCTCATCTCCTTTTTCTGCTCTTGGTGAGGCACAGTGTTCCTGCCCCTCCCAAATATACCCGGGGGAACGCACGAACTTCTACACACCAAGCCTGGTATCAAGCGGGGTGGATTCTTAGATCATGATATCTTTTCGTACTATGACGCCCATGCTTATGGCTCTATTGCCTCTGCGCATGGCTTTGGCGGAGCCACCGACACAGCAGGCGCTCGACGCATTTCCCATCTGCGTGGTGAGTCTGCCGCTGGCTTTGGCACAGTTGCAGCTAACATGGTGCATTGAAGAGTGATTGTATCACGGCAGGTATCTTGGAACAGAGCTGCGACGCGGCTGACCTCCAATGCATCTGTGCGAGCGATACCCTTCGTGCGTACCTCGGCGCATGCGTGGGTGTTTCTTGTACGCCTGCGGAAGCTCTCTGTATGTGACGAAAAGACTTGACTGGTCTTTGCTGACCTAGCTATTGGAAGCCGCGAGGAATATCACCACTGCCCTTTGCCATTCCTCGGCACGAAGTCGATCTGGTCAGCTTGTCGTGGTGGCGTCTACAATGACAGGTCTGGCCGTGGCCTTTGCCACGGCCCGCCTTGTTTGCCGGCAGTGGGTGGTCGGATCTTCGCTATGGTTAGATGACTGGCTGGCCCTTGGCGCGACTGGTACCATCATCGCGAGCGCTTTCATCAATATCTACGGCCTGGCTGGACACGGGCTGGGCCGGGACATCTGGACCCTGTCGGCAGGCGAGATCACCGCGGTTCTGCGATACTTCCATACGATAGCATGGCTGTACTTCCTGGACACTGCACTGGTGAAGTTGTCTGTCATCGTCTTCTACCTCCGCATTTTCCCTACTGTCGCCGTACAGAGGCTACTCTGGGGCACGTTCGCTGTGACGTGCATCTGGGGTGCGACATTCATCTTCGTGGCTGTATTCCAGTGCCGACCCATCGATCACTTCTGGAAGCACTGGGATGGGATGCATCAGGGCTCCTGTGTGGATGCGAATGCTGTGGCCTGGGCCAGCGCTGCGACGAACATTGCCCTCGATCTATGGCTTCTGGCGGTGCCGCTCTGGCAGCTGCGCACTCTGCAGCTCCATCGGAAGAAAAAGATTGGGGTAGCCCTGATGTTCTGCGTTGGGATCTTGTGAGTCGTCCGTGTAGCCTCGGACGGCTTGTCGCTGACACGATTGCGCAGCGTCACGGTCGTGAGTGCCCTTCGGCTTCAATCCCTCGTCACCTTTGCGAAGACCTCGAACATGACGTGGGATTACTATCCCGCCTGTCTCTGGTCCACCACAGAGGTCACGGTGGGCTTGATGTGCGCCTGTTTCCCGGCTGTGCGGCAGCTCCTGGTCAAGGGGTTCCCCCGCCTGGGCGAGTCCGTCCGAACCAAGACGAACGGCCTGTACGGGCATCGAAGGCACGGAAGCACATCAAAAGCTGTGCACTCGAACCAGCCTGGGACACGGACAACCATAATCGTAGACCCCGAGGCACACCACCAAGGCGTGAACGAGAGTGGAATCATGGTGGAAAGAACGTACCATGTTCTTTCCAACAGGACCAGCACGGCCCCATGAGCACAAGGTGGGGTAGGACGCCGACGTCGGAGCGACATGTAGTTCAGCATTAGTAGTCAATTGGCCGCGCCTGGCAACCATTCACAGACCCACTCCTTACGACCCCTGAAGTGAGACCTATGCTATGGTGCCAGCTTCTTGGAAACGATCTGGCTGCAACCTATCAAAGCCGCTCGCACTCGTGGTCTCACAATAGATACGTCGTCCACTCCAGGCCAGACCTAGCATCCGTACGGAGTCTGGGCAAAATTGGACAAAGGCTCTGTACGGCATGAAATGGTCGCACGTATCATAAATGCCTTCAATGCCCCCATCAGGCTAGGCCCACATACAAAGAACCAAACCGCCGCTTCCAGCACCTACGCACGTAGACCAGGGACCGCAGCATCTGCGACGTGCTATGCGATGGCGCAACAGTCGCATAGCCGCACCACACGCATGTGGATTAGCGATCATGAATTAGCGATACATCAAGCACCAAACAAGACCAGCCGCGTTCCCGGAACCGATTGCGCCGTGGCTCCTCTAAAATTGCGCAAAGAGAGAAAGGTCGACGAGACGAATGTGGACAAGACGAGGCTACAAACCCCTTCTTCCGGCACAGACTCTGCACTACCACTGCAGGCAGGAAGCCCATGGAGGCGGTACAAGGCGATACTATCCCTATTAGACATGGGCGACAAAGTCATCGTGGCGAGCGAGCGCGCGGCCCCAATGAGTCGCGTTGGCGTGAGGCGGTTCCCCCGCGGCAACCAGGATACTGAGACGCTATCCCGGTTGCGTGAGGTGCGGCATGCCAACATTGTTGCTGCGCTTGAGGCATTCCAAGGCCAAAAGATACTCTATATCGTCTTTGAGGATATGCATATGCCCCTTGATCACGTAATACGGTGCCCGCGCCGACGGACCAGCGACGAGGTAGGGACGATCGTAGGGCAGGTATGGGAGTCTCGCGCCGCGTAATTCCCGATTCTTTTCTCACGGGCCTAGATCCTAGACGGACTCGATTATCTCGACTCCCATCGTTGGTGTCATAGTCGTCTGAGCTGTGAGACGATCCTCGTTCAGATGGCGGGCGACGTTAAAATCGGTCCGTACGCGCTGAACACCCGCTGCAACATGGAGGCTGACTGTGTAAGTAGGCATGCAGGAGCTCTGCCGTGCTGCTAGCTCGAAGGAGCAGCAACAGAATCTCACGGACATTGGCACAATCACCATGAAGCTCATGCAAGGGTACGCGTTAGAGGAGGGAAAGGTGGGCGTGGAGGACCTCAGCGATTGGCAGGAGTCGAGCATCCTTGACTTTCTATCGGCTATCACCTCATCGGATAGGGCTGGTCGACTGCGCAAGGTGGGCTATAACCAGTCGTTCCGATCACAGACGCGCAGAGCTAACGGGAGCAGAACATTTTCCTTGTACAGATATGGGAGAAGGATTCTCGGTGGCCGAAAGAGATCCTCTGCGATCTCTTCCACACGGCTCAGCTGTCCGTGCGGAGGTACTACCACTACAAGCCGTAATGCATCGTATGGTTTCCAACTTCTAGTATAGTAGTCTGACAGGTTAAGCAAGGTAATCCTGCGATCGCCAGTCTCTTCTCTTCTTGACTAGAGCTCGTCTAGATAGATACAGCATTGTGCCATAGCTCTGGTCGCAGTGAGGCACGTTTTCTTGATGCGGACGAGGAGCCCGTCTGGAGCATATGTCGGAGGCTATCGATTTGACAAGGCATATTTCAGGCAAATACGGCTCGTACGGCATAATTTAAAGGAATGACAAACACATCATACCTGTCCGGGCGACGAGTTCTCCAAAGGCGGTGGTGTTGGAGTAGCGGCGGCGTGGATATTTCGCTGGCCGGTGCCGTGGACCAGATATTGGCAGCGCCATCTTCCATCCACTGCTCGTCCTGCCGTACGTGGCCACTTGACCATTGTATTTAGGACGTACTGTAGTACAGAACGTGAAACCAATAATATCGAGCACCTCTCCGACGCTAAGGGCTACATGGAGATAAAAGCACGCGGTAGCTATCGCAGTGAATACTCGGGGGCACAGCCACTTGTTCACTTGTGGTCGGATACACTAGCAATCTACTTCCAGCCGGCGAGAGCAAAGGCACATCATATAAGTAAACGCCGCTGGCAGAATTAGTGCTTCTGCTATATAATAGCACTCTTCTGCGCTCGTCGACGTGGCAAACGTGCAAACGTGCAAACGTGCAAACGTGCAAACGTGTTCTGATGGAAGTCCTCGCGCCGCAGCGACGTCACCGCGGGCGCCACGTTCGGACGACGTGGTCGCCCGAGGTCGTCATTCTAGAAGTCCTATTGACCATTCGGGTGTCCAGCCATATATTCCATGGCGTTCGGGCCGAGACCGTGGATCAGCTCTGGGATTGGGTGGATGTGGAGAGTCTCCTATGGGTTTTGGACACCGGCACAGAGTTGACACTGTGGCGAGACTTTGAGGCTCGCCCGCGCATCAGCAACATGGACTCCACCCATCGCATCGAAGCCATCCTCGGGATGCATGAGTCGGCGGGTAGCAACGTGTACCTAGGCGTGAAGTGGAGAGACTACGGCTGTCCCACGTGGGAGCTCGAAGATGAAATACCCCTGCTTCATCTTGCAGGCATGCCCGCACCCGTCACTCTATAGGGCGTAAAGAACAGCGCAGAATGGCTGGACGTCCTCGGAGACATATCATAGCGCCACAGCTTGTTCGGCACATCCGCGTTGGCTGCCAGAATCTGGCCGTGGGGGCATCATGGGTACTCGGAGCATCACGCGTCTAGCGCAGTCGTTATAGACACCAAGCACTGAAATTTTTCTTAGTCCTCTCATGATTTCCAAACCTATTCTTTCCTCACAGCCTTCGATATCCTACCGTGGCGGCATGGCAGGGGTGCATTGCTCCCAGATTGTAGTAGCGTTAGGATGGTTGTTTGAGTCGGCCCTGAGTCTAGTCTCATGGTAAGTTGCGCTCGAAACGCGACTATCGGCCCTCGAAGCACACAAAGCTAGCGAGATTCGCGGCTGTTCGAGCATGACGCAAAGCTACCGGCATAATTATCATTCTTGTCCATTTGCAAAGCATGCTCGAGGTACTGTTTCACTGTGACTGATCTCGTGCGATGCTACGGCATGCTACATGGAAGGCGCGACTTGGTAGCGTCTATATTCATGCCGTATGAAGCTGTGCGAATCCTACATAAATCTGCGTGATAGCCCCCCCACAGCGTCAAACAGGCTGAAAATCAAGATCTTGTAACTCGAACCCCCTTGAAAGGAATCCGCGGAGAGAGAGGCGGACCTCGTCACGCAACGCTCCCTTGGCCGAGACTAAACGCAGTTAGCAAAGCCACTATGCAGGGCCGAGGATCAGAATTGACTCGCCAACTACCAGGGTCCGCTCGTTGTCACCTGTGCCATGATTCCTCATACCGGTTCGGGATGTGTCTAGCGCCGAGCTTTCTTGCACCGCGTCGGTGGTCGTCCGGCCCTCTGTCACCTGCTGTTCTCTTAAATTCGCTTCCGCGCTGAGGATCTCCCAGACGTTAGGCACCCCTGGGTGGATCGTGAAGCGTCCGTGGCTCGAGGTCTCTGTTTCCATTTCAATACCGTTGTAAACAGACACGTGGAAGATCTGCTCGCAAGGCGTCTGTCAGCTGCTTTCCTCTGATATATGGTCAACGTACATAGCTTTCTCCTGCGCCGTCTGCGTGGAATAGATCATTGATGGTCGGCGTGACAGCCTGCCGTGCGTCTACAGTAGTCAGCGAGGCACCCAACGTCACAGCACGCCTCATACCAATATTGTTAACATGCCATAGTACGTGAACGCGCCTTGTCTTGCGCTGGCCCCGCGCTCGTCCATGTATGAGCTTTTGGAGGTGTGGAAGAGCGGCCGCAATGCCAAAATCCTGCACGAAGAAGAGAACATGTTCAAAGTCCCAGACCCGCAGGCTTGAGCCGTGAGGGCCACTGAACAGCATCCTCGACTGGACGGATATGTCTCTGTGTAGCTCGGCCCGGTCGTGGAGGCGGCTAGTGAACCCTTGCCGCCGCTGGATGAACAGCTCGAACCGCCGGACTGGGTATGGCGACCAGGATGTGATGGTGAATGGGTGGCTCGAGAACAGGGATACTGAAGGAACCCAGATATTGACGTACTGGCCCGCGTCGATAACCAGCGGCCTGGACACCGTGATCGTTGCCTTCACGGTGCCGTGACTGCTCGTGACGTCGATACGCGGCAGTGGTAGCCCTAGCTGCTTGTTGTAGAGGATGGTGCGTCCCAGTTGAAATAACGTGAGCGCACTGACGAGGCCCCCATACGCATACATGAACGGCCACCGAGACCATGCTACCGCCCGTAAGTGCATGACCGTACCCGCCGCCACGCCGCCAGCCAGTGCTTGGTGCAGCCGTACGAAAAGCTCGTAGTACCGCCGGCGCAGGATAGGACCGATCAATGTTGACAGGAGCAGAAGACCGGCGGCCTACAATGCGTGCTCGTCAGCCGGAGTCCGTCCAAATTCCACCAGGTCACTAACTGTTACGGGATACACATCAACCGAGTTGCTCCTTTCCATGGAGACGCCGCGCGCTACGACAACAATGCTATGCAAAACGACATGCGCTGTGGTCATGAGACCGCAGGCCCGATGTACAAGCAAAAACGTCCTCAGTCGAAGGCCGAAAAGGTCAGCCAAGAAGCTCAGGTGCATGGAAAGAAGCAGTGGCGCCGCATTCACGAGAGCGAGCTGTCCTGCTCGCGACATATATAAGCTTGTCGACTGGGCCCCAACGCAGAGGCCTGCGACGTTGCTTGCGACGTACACCACGTGCGTCAGGGTGAACCACACCGTCCACGGCCCTATGTGAGAATGACGACCGATGGTGAATCGATGAAAGACGAGCTTCCGGATCTGTAAGAGTAGGAGTCCAAGACCGCGACGCAGAAGAGGCAGGATGCAACTAATAACAAAGAGTGATGTGAAGAACAGACCGGTACAGATTGCGTAGAATGCCGGTGGGCTGACTTTGTGGATCATATTCTCCCCTCCTCTCCGTGGTGGTCGACAAAGAGGGCACGTCACAAAGTTCTATCAAGGCCTATCTTAAGGAGGAAGCTCTGCAGTCGAAACTGGACTGCGCCAGCCACTTCCAGGCAAAGCCCCACATCTCGACAGGAAGTGGTTTCACGGCCCCATGGTAAGTATCTATATACGATCGAATGTCTGCGCTTCGGTCGTTGCATGGTGGCAGAAGAGGAGCATCTCCAATGCACGCGTTACGTGATCAAGCTATACGCAATGCCGAGGTCTACTATAGACTGCGGCTCGAGGACAGGGAAGACGAGGGACGCGCGCTTGCGGCATGGCAGAACCAGAAAAACAGTCTTTCATCCGACCACGCACGGCGCTGTGTCCGCGGTCTGCTGAAGAATACCCTTTTGAAGGAGGCTCTCGACCCTCTCCTCGATATACCCGGTATGCGGTCGGGGCTACTCATCAGTACCATACATAAGCTTTTGACAGCCAAGGCTGATGAGGTACCTTGCCCGCGCTTCTGAGTGGCGTCCGTCCTGACTAAGCTGTACGCAGGAAGCCAAGGCGTATTTGGACCATACACATGCCCTCTGGGTACGAATAGCGGGAAGCAAGGAGGCCACAGCCAAACTCGAGCCCGACGACGTGCAGGCTCTGCACTTGCGCTGTCCGCGGTTCTGCACGAGCGATGCGGCCTTGATCCACAAACAGATGGAGCAGGGCATAATCTTCCGCGCCTTCACTCCAAACGAGCGGAGCGCCGCACTCGCGGAGATTCTCAGCATCGAGACGATTATAACATCTCTACACACCTTCTCCCAGGACATCCACATCCTCCAAGTCTGCGCCACCAGCATGCGCCATATCGTGACGCCGCGAGGCCAGACGATTCGTCAGGCGTTGCTGGGCTGTTACAGGCCAGTAGAACGCGCACAAGAGAGCAATGACACGGCCTCCGCAGCTGGCATTGCTATCCAGGAACTATGGGTATTCATGCTCGGCAACCTCCAGGGCATGGCGAACCCTACATCAGCATCGAACAAGAGACTCGCAGGACCCATCACCGAAGCTTCGCACGATATTCTAGTACAGGCGGCGGAGTATGCGCAGCAGCTGGGTTTTCGGTCCACGGAGATACAGAGACTTGTGCATGCGACGGAGAGAGGGTCCGGCGACATTGCCGATCCGAAGCGCTGTCACAGAACAGACACGGTGCCGGCCCTACACAGAGACGCCCTGGCCAGCCTCGTGGTCAAACATACCACTGAGCGTCTGTCCAGAAGGTGCGGCCGTCCGAAGAAGGACAGCTACCAGCTTGACCGGGGGCTGCTCACTCGCGGCAACTTGCAGGCTGACCTGGCATCGCTCGACGTGCGTGGGCCGGAACTCACATCTTTCTTCGTGCTGCGGTGTCAGTATAATGCCTTCTTCGGCTTAGAGTATAAAGCGTCGAGACAAGGGAGTCCTCTCCCTAATGCGGCCGAAGAGTGTCTATCAGAGCCGACAAGAACGTGCTCTCCGCCTGTAGAGCGCTTGACACTCGAGCAAAGCATTCAAAACTTCAGGAAACAAAGCGTAGAGTCTGTACGGGCGGGGCTTTCGCCCATCACCGAGTCCAGCAGCGTCACCTCTTCTAGGGAAAGCATCGCGCCTGGCCGTGCCCAGGCAAGCCCGTCACCGGAGCCTATCCGTGTTCTGTTTCGTGCGTACTCGGACGGGAGGTTTCATACAATCAAGCAGGTTGACGCTGGCGACCCTACGGCTGTGCTGAAGGCAGGTCGTGAGTTGACAAACCAGAAAATGATGCTTCTATCCGTCGATCTAGGTTTTATTAGCCCCGAGCAGTGTTTCGAGACCGCTCTGGTCTCCGATCTGCACACAATATTCACTCTGCCATCCAACGATTTGAAGATTACGCCGGAGTTGGAGAAAGCAGTGCAGCAGTTGAGAACCGATGCAACGCGAAGGCGCAGATGAAGCGGTGCGACCAGACACACCGCGATGGAGGAACATGGGAGTATTGAGCAGCGGTCGCCGCCGGTGAGACGTGTACCAGCATGAAATTCCACGTAAAATGACACTATTCAGCCACAATTACGAATTTGTGGTCTGCGTACGCCAGTAGATTGTAGCTAATATAACATTTCGTCCCAGTCTAGCGTCCAGCTTTAGCATGCAAGTGACGATTCGCTATCCAATGGTGCATCTACCTGAGATTTCTTCCTGCAGAATGTCGGCAACCTCCTTATGAGCCCTGCTGCTAGATAGAAAGAGAGCAAGTTTCAGCCCCAAGGGAGTTCTTGTAATGTGACTTTCTGCTGCACACGCGACAATGCCTATTCATCAAGCGCGGGATGTATACAAAAGGCTACTCACACCCAGCTGATCCTCCTACGTGGTGTAAGGAGCCTCGGGGTAGCGATGTTCGTTCACTCCTCTCCACTCATTCACGCCAAGAAGAGCATCTAGAGTAGTTTTCAGCCTAGTAGCCGAGCTTACGTGCTATCTACAAGGCCTCTCCTTTCTGTTGAGTGTAGGATGTGCTGCACGAAGGGTCAGCGCACTTGGCCCATGAATTCCTCTCTCTCACTGACAATAGGGAATCTAGATGAGCGGAGACCTGAAACGGCCACTAGATGAGCACGTCGCCTGGATAGTATGGTCCGTAGTTATGCCCTTGCCACTGTTGAACTGGACGACGGCCGCTACAGACCGATCATGTATAGGGCTGTGATCTCATTCCGGGAGAGCCACTTCTGGCTGGTCTCCGCCCGAAATCAAACAACGTCCGTCGATGAGTCATGTATAGGAAGACACAGGCTGTTTCAGAGGTGAGTGAGCGTTAGATCCTCCCGTAGAGGCACCATAGCTCCGTGCCCATAAGCCCGGCTAACTACAACCACAATAGGCTTTTCTCTCCCGAGGGCACACGTAGATCGGTATCGGGACAGGCCGTACATAATTATTTAAACACATCGCCCGAGCATAGATTGACGCTTTTTGAGGTACAGCGAGACACGACGTGAGATGAGTTCCACGAGTGAATGGGCCGGCAGCGACGCCGAAGGCACTAACCTATCTGGTGAGGAGCCTGTTCCTAAGAGGAACCACCTAACGTGCTCTAGGCAGTAGTCAGCGAAGTGTGGACTCGCAAAGCACCAATAGCCTCGTCGACTTCATCAACGACAGCGATGCCCTAGGCGAGACGCAGTCCCTCGACTCTTCCGAGGATGACAGCCTGTATAGAGGCCGGGCGCGGCAGAAGATAGGCTCCAACAGGTACCCACTGGAACAGTTAAAAATAGCCATCTATCGAAGCCTTGAGTTGCAGGACACGATTATACGATTATCGAAGGCCTGCAGATTCGACGCAGCAGACCACCCGTGTGGATACATGGATTCCATTTCCGCCATAAGCTTTGCAGCAAAGAGATTGCTCCGTGTTCAGAACAGCATGATTCTTGGTATTGAGAAAGCCGCCGGTCGGAGAGAGAAATACTTTGGCCCGGAATCTGGGGGTGGGGCACCCATCTTGGACAATAGAGACGGACAGGATGACGGCGACTAGCGTCGGTGAGCACCATGCACCCGCCGTTTCCAGCTGCCGATGCAAAGAGAATAGACGTACAACTTCATTGGATGCTCAAAGACGCCTTAGAGAAGAAGCAGTGGTGCAAATGACGCGGAGGGCCATGTACTGTTTCCACTGCTGCTCGCCGTGTTTGCCTCGCCTCGGGCGGGATAGCTCTGCAAGCAGCCGGCCGTCGGACGGACCCTAGCGTACTTGATGTACCTACGCGAGGCCAGGGGTGGATTCGGGGAGGTACTGCTTTACCACGCCAGTGCGTGATGGGGTAAGGGATGGGTGTTCACGGATTGAGATGGCTCGTCCAGGTGGCCTGCGCAGGTGGCCCCTAGATACCATGGGCCATTGCATGTTTCGCTTTGCGTACTGTACAATATCACGGCTATCGGTGCCGTTGAGGCAGCAATGACGAGTTAGAGACGCGTAGCACAATGCTGAGACTCGCCAACGTGTGTACAAAATATAGATCCATCTCGCTACGGCAGCACAGAACTACACGTTACCCGCAGCTTGTTGAGCACAAATCCCTTTGCTCCCCATCCAATCAGTGAGCTAGACCAGTACCACGATATCAGTGTAACGAAGGCTTTCTCGTGTTGCGTGTACCAGCAAAACAACATCAAGTCATGCAGGCCGCCGTTGCAAACAATGCATGGCCCAAGGGGGCACACTCCACGCTGTGACGCAGAGTCAGGGGCGAAGACATGG
>NW_025764754.1:0-77920 GCF_019669845.1 Emericellopsis atlantica | reverse complement strand
CAGGCGAATGTGAATGTGGGCGCAGGGGCGGAGCCCGTTTCCAGTACCTATCCCAGTTCCTCTTTCTTAGCCCCGCGCTGACTCCGCCTTGAAGCCGCTATTCAGAGCGTTGTGTATCACATGATCAGGCATCCCAAGGCTTGGTCGACGGCCCGCGACGAGATCGATGCCGCCCGTGCCCAAGGGCGCTGCCAACATCGCGTTGTTTCGTCGCACGACGCCCAGAGCCTGCCTTATGTACAAGCTTGCGTGAAGGAGTCGCTGCGCTTGTTTAGCCCAACGACCATGGGATTGCCTCGTAAGGCCCCGAAGGGCGGCATCACCATCGCAGGCCGACACTTCGCAGAGAGCACCACTCTCAGTGTTTCTTCGCAGTAGGTTTGCGCGCTGTTGGTGAGCCGGTTCACCACGGAAGGCTGACACCCACAAGTGCAGTGCACTTATCGACGGACATCTGGGGAGCTGATGCTCACCAATGGCACCCGGAACGCTGGATGTCTGGCTATACAAAGGAGTTGGAGAAAAACTGGTTGGTGGTAAGTTATCGCACGATCTACGGACGCCGCGCCAAGAGCTAAGGCGACTAGTTTTCCGCTGGGTTTATGACGTGCCCGGGACGTCACCTTGCGCTGATGCAGGTCTCTAAAGTGGTAGCTTCTCTGATCCACTGCTACGATATCCGTCAGGTGGATCCGGACAGCGTGTGGAGCTACCAGGCTAACTTCACCGCGCTGACGCACTCGTGGCCAGTCTATGTGAAGAAGAGGATGGATTGAGGGCTTTGGGTACCAGTTCAGCATTGGAGATCTCTTTCTAAGCACCGAGTCAA
Organism: Emericellopsis atlantica; assembly: GCF_019669845.1. Lineage (NCBI taxonomy): Eukaryota > Fungi > Ascomycota > Sordariomycetes > Hypocreales > Bionectriaceae > Emericellopsis > Emericellopsis atlantica. The sequence continues at coordinate 77,091 of NW_025764754.1, read as the reverse complement.
CAAGGAGCGTAGCAGTAACAGAGACCGCTCGGTGGCTTCCCCCTTAATCAAAGTGGATATGGACTACGTGCTTAGACAGTTGTACTGCTACGCAACAACAGCCAGCCCGCGGGCCCACAATCCTCAAATGCGGCAATGATGCCCCTACTGTCGCGCATGTTGTGGGGATATGGTATATCATCGATCACGCGGCGTGCGTGACGGAGAGAACGGGAACTATCTAGATGCGAGGTTGCTCAACTATTGGCTCCGGGCCACGGGGCTATCGGTCGAGACAGAACTCAAACTACGTACTGGAACGAAAATGGATGCTCCTCTCCGTTGTTCTTGTATCATGTTAAAAGAGGGAACCCAGCCCACAGTAAATGCACCCATCTGAGCGAGAGCCGCGAGGCCCAGAGCAGGACCGGAATATTGGACATGGCAGACAGATAGCGATGGCACACGACAACGGTTATCAGGGCCGCCGTGAGTCCACGGTGTTCTTGAACAGGATAGCAGCGTTTCCAAGGGGATGGCATCTATCAGGCAAGACATGGTTACGAGAAGACACGGGAGCAGCAGGCGGGACCTAGTCTCACAGTAAGGGTGCTTAGATGTAGTGAGCAACCGTGTCAAGCCACACCTACGGCATAGGAGTGACGGATGTGTGGCGATCAATATGACAGTGATAGTGGAGTGCAAGATGCTGGCTGGAGGAAGATGTTTGACAAGGGAAGCTGGAACAGAAGGTCATATGAATTATGCGCCTTTCATGTATCTAGAGATACTCGCTCGGACCTATGGAGTGGGCCTATCAACGCTCTGTTCTGCCTGGGTGGCACATCCGCACCTTAGTGCGACGAAATGTTCAAACTCATGTCCAGGCCCTTCCCAATTCGAATCGCTCGGGTTGCGGCAAAATTTAGAGCAATACCGCCTTGAATCTGCCAGAGACCCTTTATCAGTTTTGTAATCTCGTTCTGTGTCTCCGGAAAAGCTGTCTTGAACCTCTCTGGGAATTCTGCCATAGAGAGACCCCACTTCTCCTTGCACGGCCTACACAGTTGGATGCCTCCGAATTGCCGAATATCCTTGGTAGTGCCTGTTACTATGAACGTGCAGTTGACACACTCCCGACTGCCACTGCGCTGCAGAAGGTCGCAGAATCCATCGAACATTAGCTTGTCAGACTGCGCAACAAAGTCTGCGTACCGTCCGTCATATTTCAGCTGTGCGGCCGTCTCCTCGACCCTGTTCCAGAGTTTGAAGTTGGCACGGGTTAGCTCTACCACTTGCTCCGTCTCTGGCTTGCCGATCCGCAGTCCATCCTCGACGAAGCGGTACCTCCGCGTCATCATATGGAGAGGGCCTCCGAAGAAACGCAAGAAATTGACGACGCAGCGCTTGGCGGGATTGGTGGCCCATGGGACGTCGATAGCCCAAAGAACCATACGGTATAGCTGGAAGCTCTTGACGCGCGTGTGGGCGTCGAAATACCCGAAGGTGCTGTTGGTCTCGCCCTCCGCTCGATGCTTGTGGAAAGCGACGGCGTCGTACAGCGTACAACACAGCTCTCCGATAAGCCGCCACTGCTCCTCACTGAAAATGACGTCGACACACTCGTTGCACGATAGTGCACTGGCGATTGTGTACCGAACCAGGGCGTCGCAGTCGCGGAGCCGGAACCAGGTCTGGGGCGACTCGGTTAGCGCGCATAGATAGCGACGGAACAATTCCGAGTCGAGTCTTTTGCTAGATTTCTCGACGGAGAGGAGCAGGAAAGCTCGAAACTCGCGAGACATGGCGGCGCGCAGCTCGGTGTCGCTACCAAACAAACTGTCTAGAAGCCCTTCTAGATCGTAGCCGAGGACGATACTGCTGCCGTCTTGCGGCACCAAGTCGCCACGGAACTCTGCGACGACGGCGATCACAATGGTTTTTGTGAATGCCATGTATTTCGCATTGTCCTTCCACTCGGGTATGACACTTCTGGCATATTCGTAGGCGCAGGCAAGCGCCTCCTGGATAGTTTCCTCGGAGAGATCGGGTACTTCAAGGCCATCTCGTAGCTGTTCCGGATAGAACCATACGTCGGGGAAGGTCTCGATATCCGCCGGGTCCTCGGGCACATCAGAGCTATCGGCTTGACTCAAATCCATTGTGGCGCTTGGGAATCGGAAGAAGGCTGATGCAAACAACGAGTGTACATATCATCAGTGAGTCGGTGATCGGGTGTCCCAGCACTCTTTATAGCCAGCGGCCATTTTGTACGCAATCGGCCGACGAAGGCGCCAAGCCAGCGCCGATAAAATCTCTCAAATCTGCCCATCTCGTTGGCTTAGTTGAGGTCTAGCTGGTGACCGGAACATGCCGAATCCTCCGCCGTCCAGGTCGTCGGTGCGTGCATGCTTTGTTGTGGACCCCACTCCCATGGAGCTTGGGCACTTCCAATCATTCACTGATGCTTGAGGAAACCCGATGCGGACACCGCTCAGGGAAGTCTAATTGATAGGCAGAATGCAGCCGTTTCAGCTACAGCAGCCTGTAACCCACTCTGACTGCATAGAGTCCCCAGGCAAGTGCCCAAAGCCTGGCGGAGTCAGCACGCCCATTCAGATCTAGCCGTCTCTTGCTGTTCATTGTGGCTGCAACCGCGCTGAGACAGTGCCAGGGCTATCCTAGCCCAAGGTCAAAATCTTTCAGCGACCAGCGAAGCACAGCTTGATGTTCGGCAATTCGCCGTCCAAATAGAGAATTTTGCAAAACACACACTGTATGGAGTCCTTCTGAACCTTCGCGTTATTCTAATCGCTAGGAAGCTATGAATGCTCAAGACGGTAAGATACAGGACCGCTTTGTGGCGAGTTTGTCGTTTCCTTGACACTAGCCAACAGTTCAGTAGACTAGGTCCCGCCTGCTGCACCCGTGTCTTATCGTAACCATGTCTTCCCTGATAGATTTCATCCCTTGGAAACGCTATCCTGTTCAAGCCTCGCCTTGGGACTCACGGCGGCCTTGACAACCGTCGTCGTGCGCCATCGCTATCTGTCTGCCATGGGTGCATCTGTATATGATGGGCCAAGCGGGCGCATTCTACGCGACCCCTGCGGTTGGGAAGCTCTCACCAGGCTCAGAGTAGTCTGATCGACAGGGGCAGAATGCAGCCACTCCAGCGTCTGATGTTAAGCAGCTCGGGTGACGTGTGAGTCGTCGATCGATTGTGGCCTGGCCCGAAGTGGGAGCCCTAGGCAGGTGTCCATAGCGTTGCCAGGGCCATCACACCCTCTCAGCTCTCATCCTCCAGTGTGGCTACCACATGATAAGGACTACCAGACAGGTGTCCACAGCCTCTCGACTCTAGTCTTCCATTGTGGCTGCCACACTCGAAGGATCCCCCAGGCAAGTGCCAACAATATTGGCGGGCCATCACACCATCTTGATTCTAGTCTCTTATTATGGCTGCCACACTCCAAGGACCCCCAGGCAGGTGCACACAGAAATGGCGGGGCCATCACACCATCTTGATTCCAGTCTTTTATTGTGGTTGCCACACAGCAGTCACATCCAGGCAAAGTGCCCACCGCGATGGCAGGGTCATCACACCCTCTCAACTCTAGTCCTCCACTGTGGCTGCCACACGACAAGGACACCCGTCCAAAATATTAGCAGGGCCACTACACCCTCTTGTCTCTAGTCTTCCATTGTGGTTGCCACACCGCAGTCACATCCAGGCAAAGTGCCCACCGCGATGGCAGGGCCACCACACCCTCTCATCTCTCATTGTCTCTCAGATTCCACGGTGGCTGCAGCTGCCCTGGGACAGTGCCAGGGCTGTCCTAGCCGAGGGTCGCAGTGAGCTTGGTGAAGACGGACACCTCTCGGGCCTAGCCGTCGGTCATGATCTGCCGTGGCTGCCAGATAGGCCTGGCCTGGGGGGTTTCCTTACGCAACGGCCCAAGAGCACCGCCGGAGCCATCACACCCCGTCGAACTCTAGTCTCTTTCTCTCGTGTGCGTAAACTGCAAGAACGCGGCCAGCGATGGCTGATCCAACCTCATCTCGATATCCTAGCGAGATCCCCTGGGAACTTCGCAGCGAGAATGATGGAGTGCTGTATCCGTACCTGCTGCGGACCAGGCATCGACCCAGAAATGACTACCCTATTCTTATCACATCTTACCCATGTACCGTGGCACTGTCGAGCGGTCGATCTTGGCAAATCCATCGTGTTAATCGTGGTAGCAGCTGGTGTCTGAAGCCAGCAACCAGGCTCTGGGAACAAAGTTTGCTGGGAGCCAACGGACGAAACCCTCTCCAACTTGAGTGCCGCGGACCAGGAGTCGCTTGTAGCTCAACTAGAGGCCGAGCAGTATAAGATAGTTTCGCACACGCGATAGAGATATAGAGGAATTGTAGGGTCATAGCAATCAGCGCGAAGCACTTTGCCTGCCGGACAAGTATAGTATTCCGGAGCGAGAAAAGAAAGTCAAAGACAGTTGATATTTTGAACCCTTCAGACATGACCTGCTTTCACTGCGCCCGAATACATCGCTCTTTACATGATCCGTTAATCTGCCCCTCGACGGCTTCCCTGTCTTTAGCAGCTCCTGGCCTCTTCTCTCCCGCGAGATCGGTCTCGGTGAAACCTTGCATCCGGGCGTGTTGCTCCCAATAATCGTCCCGAACCCTGCAGCCACCCTCGACAACCTTACTGCCGAATTGGCGAAACATAGACCTCGCTGTGACGATTGCAACCTGCCTCGAGCAGTGAGAAAATGGTGTAATCTCCTTTTCAAAAAGGTCGTCCTTCTCAGCTTGGCTGGCAAGGATTTTGTAGAGCGACCTGTTTTTGTTGAAGAGAAGGTAGGAGTCTCTGTATGACAATACCCTAGCGCACTCGGCCGCAAGCATGAAGAGTTTGTCTCCGCGGTTGGGGACCAGAAAGGTGCGGCACCGATAAGTACGACCTCCAAGGAGCACCCCATTTGACATGACCTTCTTCTCGCCAAGCTCATCAATTCCACGCGGAATATATTCGTCGCTGGTCTCGTTGAGCTGGTCGGTCGTATGGTCTCTAAATGTTGGCAGAGCCCTTACAGCCGACTTGGTCGGAGTGGGCTTGGGAGGAACTGCCGCCAGCGCCGGAGGGGGGATATAGGCTGGTGCGGATTGATGCGGCATACTCGTGTCCTGCGAACTGAGGCACATGGGAGTGAGTGATGGACAGCTGATTGAAGCACAACTGGCAGGAATCTCGGATGAGATGTGCCTGGGTGCAGCGGGTTTCAAGGGCTCGACTTCGTTTCCGCGATGGGACGCCTACGCACGTGACCATCGGTGTTATCGTGCTGACCGCCAACGACAAAGGAGACTGGCTGTTAAAGCGACAGCCTCTACGGTCATCGGGATTGAGACACATGAAAGTTAGAAAGGAGAGAGTAACAACACTGCTCACAGGGGCAGAAGCTGTTGGATAGCGTGTGGATAATGTGTGGCCAGTGTGGTGTGGATCTATGAAGGATTTTGTAAGGGGCTTACAGCTTGAGGGATTTTGTGGGACACTTCATCAGAACATCAATCAATACAACACAATCAGGCCTTGTAACAGAAGCCTGTGTTACATTGGACTCGACCCTGCTGATGAATACTCAGGTCGTAGGTACGAGGTGTTACCCCGCCCGAGTTTCCACGCCAATGGAGAGCGAGCGACAGTCGGACCCTTAAGCGCCACTGTGTTCGTGATTATAAACCTGTGACTCTCCGCACCCACTCACACGGACTTGGGGGAATTCGTGCTCCGAAATAGTCATCAGACTTGAGACGCAGAGACCCGAAGGAGTCTTGGGTTGAGTTCCTCGATATCGTCGTAGTTCGAGAAATAGAACTCGCTGCAGCTAGTGAATTTGACTCGCAGCGCTAAGCCATTGCCTACCCATCTTCTTATCTGTATGAGGAAGAAGCCTTTTGGCGACAAAGGTGCCGCGGAGTTCCCTAAAGCTGATGTAGTTAATATTAGCTTTCTACACCACTATCAGCCTTCCCCTTAGCTGAGTCGAGAAGGGTATCCTAATCGCTCCATAGGAAGGTTTTCTTATTAGGAGCGTATGTTGAGCAGTCTGTGAGAGTTGAAAGTAAAGGGCCCAAGCGGGTGGGTTCGTACCGTTCTTCACATTGATGTAGCCTATTCATCGGCTCTGAAAACCTTCTTCCACCAGTGTCTCTCGTCGTAGCTCATTCCCGTTGTCATGATGCGCTGTATGCTGATTTTAGTTAGCACAGAGTTTATAGCTGAGGACCTCTCTTTTGCATGTTCTTGTGACCGGAAGCAGACTATTATTATGATTACTAACTCAGTCTCCACTTGTGGTCCAAGGCCGTGAATACCGGTAGATAGTCTCGTTCGATGTGGAAAGTTTGCATCGACAGATTCCCACATCTCTGCAGTTCAACAGCGGGACTCGGTTATTGCTTGCAAAATTCCCAAAAGTCGAAGCTACATCAGTCATTTTGCTAAGTAGTTGAAGAATAGAAGCTAGCAATGAGCGCAGTACATGCTGTGGGTGCTACATACCAAGCATCTTGAGTACACCTCAGAAGCGAGACGCATTGGGTGAGAGTCTGCATATACCAGCCGTGAGTCCTGTAGTACGGAGCTCAGTGCGAATGTCTTACTAATGAAGTGACCCCTCAGCGGTGGTCCGAAGCGGTCGGACTGTAAGCTACCGCGGTCTGTCTAAAATCTAACGACTTGTGGTCGACTCTAGGGTTCGGCCGAAAATCATCTACCAGACGAGCTCTGACCTATTTCCATCTACGATACATAGCACAATACAGTATTATAAAGCATCTGAGGTCTCCATCCATCTCGGGACGAGCCTCCTGGTCCGTATGAGCCACCATTGCTTGCACAAGAGTATCACGCACCCTTCGTCTATGGATCCTCCGGAGATGATTGCTCCACCAGCGGCTGCCGGTGTCCTGTGGCATGTGAATTGTGAGTGGGCCGTCGCGGCCCATGAAGCATGCTGTGAGTCCCAGGTCCGGCTTCGCAGTCGGCTGGAAGCGAGTCATGCGGAGATTGCTACCCTTCGACGGCAGTTGCAGGAGAGAGAGAGTCACCTCGAAGAGAAGGCACGCAGCCTCCAAGAGAGCAAGGCGTTCTGCAACGCGCAGGCCTGTCTGATGGAGATGCAGAGGAAGTTTATCGAAACTTTGCAGCAAAGGTCCGACTGGTTATCCAGTGATGAGGTCGGTCCAGATACAGCCAATCGCTCACCAACCGACTTATGCCTGGGCTCTCCTTTATTTCCGGCCATCAATACGCGCCCAGAAACTTCTTCTGCGGAAACAACTTCCCAAGCTCAAGATTCCAGCGCAAACCATCCGGTCAACTTCGTCAAGGGTCCTGGCGTGTGCCCTTGCAAGGAGTGTCTGGCCGAGCGCCAAATAGACTAATATGAGACTCATGCTCCTTGTTCTCTGACGATGGGAATTGCCACAGTTTATCATGATATCTCCAAGTCGTGTTTACAGTCGCTTCTTGGGGTACTACGCTTGGTGTCCAGGATTAAGAGATGCCATTGTGGAGGAATGACAAGAGGTGGCGACGTCACATTTGCAGTTAATGCCTGAGAGGTGTCCGTCTTCACCAAGCTCACTGCGACCCTCGGCTAGGACAGCCCTGGCACTGTCCCAGGGCAGCTGCAGCCACCGTGGAATCTGAGAGACAATGAGAGATGAGAGGGTGTGATGACCCTGCCATCGCGGTGGGCACCTTGCCTGGATGTGACTGCTGTGTGGCAGCCACAATGGAAGGCTAGAGACAAGAGGGTGTAGTGGCCCTGCTAATATTGTGGACACCAGGCTGGGTGTCCTTGTCGTGTGGCAGCCACAGTGGAGGACTAGAGATGAGAGGGTGTGATGACCCTGCCATCGCGGTGGGCACTTTGCCTGGATGTGACTGCTGTGTGGCAACCACAATAAAAGACTGGAATCAAGATGGTGTGATGGCCCCGCCATTTCTGTGTGCACCTGCCTGGGGGTCCTTGGAGTGTGGCAGCCATAATAAGAGTCTAGAGCCGGGAGGGTGTGATCGCCCCGCCATCGCTATGGGCCTCTGCCTGGGTATTCCTTGTCATGTGGCAGCCACACTGGGGATGAGAGCTGAGAGGGTGTGATGGCCCTGGCAACGCTATGGACACCTGCCTCCCACTTCGGGCCAGGCCACAATTGATCGACGACTTGCCGTGTGGCAGCCACACGTCACCCGAGCTGCTTAACATCAGACGCTGGAGAGGCTGCATTCTGCCCCTGTCGATCAGACTACTCTAAGCCTGGTGAGAGCTTCCCGACCGCAGGGGTCGCGTAGAATGCGCCCGCTTGGCCCATCATATGCAGATGCACCCATGGCAGACAGATAGCGATGGCGCACGACGACGGTTGTCAAGGCCGCCGTGAGTCCCAAGGTGAGGCTTGAACAGGATAGCAGCGTTTCCAAGGGATGACATCTATCAGGGAAGACATGGTTACGATAAGACACGGGTGCAGCAGGCGGGACCTAGTCTACTGAACTGTTGGCTAGTGTCAAGGAAACGACAAACTCGCCACAAAGCGGTCCTGTATCTTACTGTCTTGAGCATTCATAGCTTCCTAGCGAATAGAATAACGCGAAGGTTCAGAAGGACTCCATACAGTGTGTGTTTTGCAAAATTCTCTATTTGGACGGCGAGTTGCCGAACACAAAGCTGTGCTTCGCCGGCAGCTGAAAGTGTTCGACTGTGTGAAAGTCACTGTGCTAAATGGCACCCGTATTGACGGGCTATGACCCACTCATAAAGACCTGACAGTACCTATAGCGCTCGTCCAAAACCGGCTACTGTGGCAGCGCCAGCGCAGCTTCTTATGGATCATCAACTATGTACCTACAGATCCGCATCCAGGCTTCACAAACAGACAGAGTGCATGAATAGGAAGCTGCATTCGCTCACAACTGTACTGTATCACGGCCCACTGCAACATCTACTTCGCTTTGCTGTGTTCTTGCCGGCGCCTGTCCAGACAAACCCAGGGCTGTGCTCATCTCTAGTTGCCCTCCGCGTTGATCCAACTCGAGAACTCACTTTCCCAGCTTCCTCGGCTACCATCAGCTTCATCAGACACAATGAAATCCCTTCATCAGACGCCACAGCCTGCCTCGCCTAGCATGTTCCCGCAAATGTTTGGCCCCGAGAGCCACCCTCGCTTCTGTACTGTCACAGATGCATTCAAGCACCACGTACTCGCCAGCCCGAATTCCCTCGCCGCAGTAAGCCTCACCTCGGCACATAAGACCGAAGTGATCACGTACCAGGCCCTCTCGAGCCGCGCGGCGCGCCTGGCCGTTGAGATGCGACGCCTGGGTGTGCGCCCTGGCGACCGCGTGCCTCTGGTGGTCAAGCGTGGAATAGGCATGCTGGTGGGGATTCTAGCGGTGCTCTCATGCGGCGCCCAATACGCGCCCCTCGACGGCGGCGTCGTGCCAGAGTCTACGCTGCGCTCTGTAGTGGAGCAGAACAGCAGTGAACGTGGTAGCGTTGTGCTGGCCATGGGCGTAACGAAACACCGCCTCAGCGAGTTCCCCGACCTCACCGTCATTTGCGTCGACGAGCTCCGCCGAGTAGAAGGCGACGACGATCGCGAAGATGGTCTTGTGCTGGAGGACCTTGCAAAGCCTGACAGCGGGTGCTACATCATTTACACTTCAGGTTCGTGAAATGCGAAGGAATACGAGATATATTGAGCAAAGAATGGAAGGCTGATGAACACCCTAGGCACTACGGGCACACCAAAGGGGGTTGATGTTACGCACAGGAGTGTCACCAACTTGATTTGTCAATCGCCAGGCGATTTAGGAATCAAGACTGGAACGAAGATTGGTCAGACCCTTAATATTGGTTTTGATATGGGTGAGTTCATTTTGCGGGTGCGACATTCGGAACTGATTTGACGTGGCGCAGCTGCGTGGGAAATCCTAGGAGCACTATGTAACGGCGGAACACTAATTCTCAGAGGCTCGGATTGGGCTGCGTGCATCAGAGAGGTGAGGAGGAAGTGAGTGAACTTTGATCAAGCAAGGCTCAAACAAAGCAGATCGAGGTCCTCATATGCACTCCGACCATTCTCGCCAAATACGAGCCACATGACTATCCGAAGATCAAGACCGTCGCCACAGCCGGAGAACCAACCTCCCAGCGGTATATTGTAGTCGACACGCACCTTCCCGTATGCTGGGCTAACTTGAACTTCTAGACTAGCCGACAAGTGGGCTGCGCACCAGACGTACTACAACTGCTGCGGTCCCACTGAGGCCACGATTGTCAACACTATGCACAAGCACGTCAGTGGTGGGGCTGTGACTATTGGAAAGCCAACCCCTGGGAACAATATTTACATCTTCAACAAGGATCACGAACTTCTTCTCAATGGCGAGCCTGGAGTCATGTGGGCCGGTGGTGTCGGCGTGTCTAAGGGCTATGTCGGACTTCCCGAGAAGACTGCTGCACAATACCTCCCAGACCCATTCCTGGACATGACGTGAGTGTGAAAGAAAGAGAAGTACCCCAAAGCTGACCAATGATATACAGATACAAGATATACAACACAGGCGACCTCGGCAGGTGGCTCCCCGACGGTTCTATTGAGATTCTTGGCCGAGTCGATGACCAGGTAAAGGTTAAGGTGGGAAGCCTCGTCCCCTTCTCTATGGGCCTCCATCTGACGTACAAATTAGGGCTTCCGAGTTGAACTTGACGGAGTCTCTGCTTCGGTGAACTCTTGCAGTGCCGTTGACAGAGGCGTTGTGCTTTTCTGGCACGGAGAGATCCACGCGTTCATCACACCAGCCAACGCCGACATGAACATTGTCAAAACACACCTGCAGAAGTGCCAGCCATATTACGCCGTGCCTTCACAGTTCCATTTACTTGATGAGCTCCCGGTGACCTCCAACGGCAAGATCAACAAGCAGTTGCTTAAGGAGTCAATCTCTGACACCAGGACACTGGTCGTTGAGAAGGCCAGCTCTACTGCGGACCTGCCCTTACCGCCAAGCCTCCAAAAGGCAATATCCGATACAGCCGACACTACTTTGTGCAATCGGTCAAATTCGAGCTTCGTAGACGAGAAGCCCGAGCTCGACTGGGAGGCTGCCGTACCCGATAAGGTGGAGAGCAAAACAGTTCGCGGTATCCGCCATCGCGTGCTGATTGTCTACCGACGACTTTTCACTGTAATGGCTCTTCTCAACATGGCCACCGTCGTCATCGTGGCCCTCACCGGCTTCAAGCGCGAAGCCGTTGGCCACGCCACCGCTGTCAACCTCACAATCGCAGTTCTCATAAGACAGGAACTTGTCATCAATGCCATTTACACGGTAACATGCAGCGTTCCCAAGTCGTGGCCTCTTTGGATTCGCAGACGTGCCGCTCGGGTCTTCCATCTTGGTGGCGTTCATTCTGGGGCTGGCGTCAGTGCAGCGCTTTGGATGTTTGCGAACACGGCCGGCGACACAGCGTGCATGACGCTGGGTACTTGCGGTGGACACTGGGGGAAACCTTCCGTTGCTGTAAAGGTCATCACATGGATCATCGCCGCTCTTTTCGTTGCCATGATGGCTATGGCCTACCCGACGGTGCGCAAGGCGCATCACAACAGGTTTGAGGTTGTTCACCGATTTGTGGGCTGGACTGTGCTTGGCCTCTTCTGGGCTCAAGTGCTGCTCACCGCCAATGACACAAAAGCCACAGATGTTTCCCTTGGAACTGCCGCAGTGAGGACGCCCGCGCTGTGGCTCCTGGTTGTTGCTACGCTCAGCGTCGCCTCGTCTTGGTTCTGGCTCAGGAAGGTCTCCGTCAGGGCCGAGGCTCTGTCCAAACACGCGGTCCGCCTGCACTTTGATTACACGGTTCCGGTAAACGGCTCATTCACACGACTGTCTCATACACCGCTTCTCGAATGGCACTCTTTTGCCACCATCCCTGCTCCCGAGGCTGTTGATGGCAAGCCCAAAGGCTACTCACTGGTCGTCTCCAATGCCGGCGACTGGACTCGCGCTATGATCGAACAACCCCGCCCTAATATCTGGGTGCGTGGCGTGCCTACTTGTGGTGTCATGCGCATTGCGACCTTGTTCAATCGTCTCGTCATCGTCGCCACCGGTTCTGGCATCGGCCCCCAGCTCGGACACATCCTCAGCCCATCATGCCCGACCAAGCTCATCTGGTCGACCAAGGATCCCGAAAACACATTCGGCAAGCCCATGTGCCAGCTACTCAAGTCCAAGTGCCCTGACGCTGTCATCTGGGACACCCGCACCCAAGGCCGCCCTGACCTCGTCAAGATGTCATACAACCTCGCCAAGAGCTTCGGCGCGGAAGCCATCATCATCATCGCCAATGAGAAGACTACCAGAAAGGTTGTCTACGGCCTTGAGACGCGTGGCGTGCCTGCCTATGGGGCGATTTGGGATAGTTAGGCGCAGACAAAGGGTGCATTTTAGTAGTCAAATTCTTTGACGAGGAAGCGAGTTATTTTCTTTTGTACCTTGGCACTTCTTTTACTATAAGTCTTTCATCTCTCGGTGCTTCTTCTTCTCCATGTGACCACCCCTAGTAGGAGATACGAGATCCCACCACTCTCTCACAGTTGAGCGACACATATCTAATGGACTGGGATTGGATGCATGCTGTTAAGAGACAGACTTCAACTGCAAATGATACAGTGTGATGACGACGAGGTCGAGTGACTCATGATGTGCATCTAATTACATGAAGCCTATAAATCGCACTGAACAGGCCACGGTAGACTACTTACACGACCGGTGTAATGACTACGCCTGAGTCGTTGCGCCATGGGCAAAGATCAGGCATTGATTGAATGACAAGCGATCAATAAAGGCGTAATAGCTCCACATAGGGCGTTACGGGGAACCGCACACATATAACAAGGATAGTTACGGATTCTTATCTTGGACTGTATATAACCATCAGGCTTCTTGTCTTTGTTGCAGGAGAGCTTGCGCTGTCAACCTCGAGCTAGTCGCTTCTTCCGAGGTGGGAGTTCGAATGTAGCCTTTTTCGAGCATTTCGTCGATATATTCTCGTAGTGTCTTAAGTTGCTTCTCGTTGAGGTTGTAGAGTTTGTGGATCTTGGTCGAGGTTCCGGTTTTAAGACAGATTTCGTGATCCCACTGACTATGTTAAGGGATACCCATTTCGAGGGTTTCCTTGAACAACCTGCTGTACTTCCTGTACTCTGGAGGTATACTCGTCATTCGATCAAATTGTAACGGCTACGCCTAGCCGTTGCGCCACCGGCAAAAGATCAGGCATTGATCGAATAACGAGCGATCAATACAGGCGTAATAGCTGCTTATAGGGGGTTACGAGGGACCAGGTCGTAACACTAAGTGTGGGTGAGGTTGTTTATACTCGTTAGCGTGGAGGGATGGATGGTCTGCCCTAAGTTTCGTCTTGCTTGTCTTTCGAGCACCTTCCCTTTGATTTATTTTTTTCGTGGCACCTAGTGTTAGTGCCTGCACCCAATCTACCGCAAATAACTTAACAAGCCACAAAGAACCCCCAGCACGCCCACCGGCGTCGCCATGGCTGCGCCGGCAGTCCCCGAGGCGGCCCCGGGACCGCCCCCCGTGAAAACTCCACATAGGAACAACTCTGCGTACCAGCTGCTACTCGATAGCAACCCGCAGACCTTTCTCGAAGAACTTTCTTGAGGACGTTGGGTTTTGGACACATGAATGTTTCTTGTTCAAAAACTCATTTGTCTTCGCGTAAAATCGGTCGCATTGCGGACATGTGACATTACAGTCGTGATCTGTACTGCGTCCATGCACAAGCCTTGTCAAAAACAGGAAACCGGACGCCTAGTGTAGTGCCGCGTATAGTCGTGCGGTCGCTTAGATTGATGTGGGCATTTCGAGCATTGGAACAACGTAGATCTCGTAGTTTGACTGCGCCGGGTCTTGGAAGGCTGTTTCTCTGGGTGCGAACGTCTGTTTTGATTGCGATATGGTGATCGAGATGCATTGAAAAGCTCTTCATCGGATTGAGCGCTATCGGATGGCGTAATGTCAGGCAATCGGCTCAGTAGGTCGAGCATTTGGGCCTAAGATAGCAATTAGAGACAGTAGAGATAGGAACATCATGTGCTTACCTGATGCTTCCGCAGATGTACTTTCACGTCCTTTCGCGTAATGGATTCAAAGCAGACATCACATTGGAAAGCTTCAAGAGTCATGTTGAAGGGGTTGAAGAAGGGAAGTTCGGAAGCTTTGATCAACACGCTTGCTTCTACCCCGCTAGTACAGTGTTATCTTTGAACCTAGACGGTGACGCCCATTACGCAATAGTGGACAACGCACCAAAGACAAAGTCCGCCAGAACTTGCTTTGTCGAATAACCCAGCGTGGATACGAATGAGGCCCACCTCTGGATGGCCAGGCCCCGTTTGACAAGTACTTTAAGGGACTCTGTAGCACTGGGATGCGCGCCTTTGAAGGGCAAGTTCCATTCGTTGGGCGTAGAATACGACAGGACGTGACGATGGTGGGCCACACGGGATTTTTAATTTTCCATTTGCTGAGGGTACAGCCACACCGGCTCCCGTACTATCGATCGCTGATAGCAGCATCATATGCTGCTAAGATGGGTGCATAAAGTTGGTCTGGGTCTCCTGCAGGGGTTCCAAAGCTCATCCTTTCATCTTGATCCAACGGAAAGAGAATCTTCCTAATCCTCAGACAGAGCGGCTTAACAACATCTAACGCCTCTGGAAACTCGCTCATTATCCTTTCGAGACTGTTCACGGTCATGTGACCCTCCTTGGCATCTGCGATATCTTGAAATCCCCCAATCTCCCATTTTCGGAGAAGGCTTACCTTACGTGGCTTCTCTTCGCCGGCGAATCCGTTATTCCATGATTGCCGCACACACATCCAAAGCAAGACGTAAAAGAACGACTCCAAATCGTGACGGTAAGTGTGGTCAGCTTTACGTAGCACCTCGACCGCCATGAATTGCATCGTGCCCGTCTGATGCCGCGCTCCGCTCGGGCCGCTGTGTCTCACCTTGGCCAGATCAAGGTCGATGAGCATACCCTTGAAGCCATCGGCCGTCTCGGGCTTCGTAATAATGATGTTATTTGCTGAGATGTCGCGGTGGAGAATGTTGCCATTGACGTAGAGAGACTGATGAGCCTTGATCGCATCTTGCATCGACTCCAGCAGTTCCTTGATGGTTCTGAAGTCGCTAATAACACGGCCGGCTGGCGATACGACGAGGCAGGAATATATCCTATTTTCCCACAGGTCCTCACCAGGCGTATACAAGCTCGGCTTGGCCCTGCCAATTGATAGCTGGTCGTTTAACTCTCGGACCAGCCTCGACTTCTGACTGTTGGACCGCCGCTTCTTGGATCCGGACGCGTCGTCGGATGTGTGGTCGGACGATGACTTGCGCTTTTGACCTGAAGAGTTCGTGCTTGCAGTGGTTGATGGCGGATCGTCAGCGTGGACGTCTTCATCCCGGAACCGATGACGTTCCAGAAACTCCAAGCCGTCACGTATCTCTGCAATGGTAGTGATTCGACGATGCGCCACCACTTTGGCCACTCCCTTGACGCCCCGTTCTTCTGCTAGCTTTAGCTGTTCCACCTCCAGCTTCCGCTTATCCGACGCCCACGAGAACTTCGCAACATGGCTATTTCGAGTCTCAAAGCATGTGGTCCCTCGACAAACAACTGCCTTCTGCCTGACTATCGGGCTCCTCAGCCTAATCTTCGATTCGTTGCCATTTAGGTCGTCCAATATAACACAGCGATGCCCGTCCTTTCGTTCGATGAATGTGTCCAGGCCCATCGCATCGTCGTCCATTGTGGCATACCCAACAAAAGCGCGCGCAAATTTATCCGGCTCGTCATGAATGTCAAATGGTCCAGAGCTGTACGGTCCAGATCGATCGAAGACCCAGAGCTCCATCGTGGACGCGCAGAGAGAGAACGCGTGGACAAATCGGCGCGTCGGCTGGTCGGCGAAGACGCCTCGCACATAGCGCGTAATCTGAAGAAGGTCCGCCTTAAATCTGCCCGTGTCGTATGACTTCTTTTGCTCTCCAACGACAAGGACATGCTTGTACCAAAAGGTGCCGTCCGTTTTCTTGGCTGGCGTCTGGAAGAAGATATCCATCTGGCCTCTCCGTTCCTGGAACTGGTGGGCGGTTTTAGTGGTATGAAGCTTGTACGATGCATCGGCTAGGAAGCGCTCCTCTAGTGCACGGAACCAGTCCCAGACCGGCTTTTCGTCCGAAGGGGTCGGGAAGTCTGTCCATCTCTTTCCGTCGTGTGCTGTCATCATCCCCTTCAGCATTGCTTTCTGCTCTTTGCGCCAGCGCCTGGAGTCAAAGAACTTGTCGCAAAATCCCTTCACATTGCGAAAGGTGCAGTCCTTTATCTCGAAGAAGAGTTCTCCTTCAACGACGTCGCGCGTTTCGCTATCGGCAAGTCGGCTCGAGCTGGTTTTGATTGGTGTTCCTTTGAAGGTCGGGGCAATGCTGGATGGGGGAGGAGTGAGGGTGCTAAGAGAATCGATGACGGTGAAGACAGCTTCCCAGACGTCGATATCGGGGGAATCGGCAATTACATGGCGGACGAGAGGATGGAATTGCTGGGTCTTTATTTCGCCCCCTCGGACATATTGTAGAATAGATAGAAGCTTGACTGCAACGCTACCGCTTTCGTCCGGCGAAGGAAGGCTAAACGCAGCTGGCGAGGCAACTAAAGCCGAGAGAAGACTCGCAATATCTTCTTGTCGCGGGTCGCTGGTCTCGTTGAAGTCGCGCAATTTGTCTCGGAAAGGATCAAGAGTATCATTGAGTGGGCGTTCTGAAATGATCTTGACGTGCTTCTCTGTAAGGGGCATTTTGATGTCGTGTAGAGAGCACGGCTGATGTACAGGTCCATTAAGAGAGCAAGGGAGAGGTAAACCGAAAACAAAGCAGACGCGACGGCTCACGTGTTTGTAGGGATGCGTGACAGCGGGCCACCAGGTCGCAAACGGCAAGGACGGCCGCTAACCCATTTGTGGAAAGTGGGGGCACCGTGAGAAGCGACTTGGCCGTTGTTGGAAGAAGAGGATCGATCAACTGCCGGGGCGGCGGCACAGACGCTGCTGAGACAAATGGTGTGAGGTTGAGGAGGGCGCAGAGTCGGAAAAGGCTTTTGAGAGCTGAGTTGGCCGGCTGTCTATTCTCCCTGGTCTTGGACAGTTCGTGGGTTGCTGCTTGGGACAGTTCCTCTCGCAATATGTGTTGCAATAGGTGGGATATGCCCTCTGACCACAAGGCCGTTCGCCAACAGAAGCTGATAACCGCTCTGCAAATGGCTGTTCTTTTTAAAAATTTCTTCTCGCTGATGATGTTTTATCTGAAACTGTACAGAAGTGGACTTATTCCTACTTAATACCGCGATATTTCGCGCAACCATGCTCGGTTAATGTTGTGACATTCGAATGTACGCGCTGGGATTTCGGGGAGTTGTGTCGTATGCTGGGTGCCCACTCAAGGACATGTGGAGTCGTCAATTGAGTTGGAAGGAACAGATACCGATGGCCTTCGTGATCGATCCCTTCTTGACGTGTTCTTGTGCAGTCTGCTGCCTGCGGGGTGCCCAACCGACCCGAGATCAGTTTGGAGCGTTGGTGGTTCAGCTTCAGGTGCAGAGGCTGACTTTTGGAGACTGTCGGGTTCAGTCTTAGGGGCATTTGCAGCTCAGGTCCGGCACTCTTCCGGACCGTGTGCCGCGGGTTATCTTCGGTCGCTTCGACTGTTCGCCAGACCCCGATACGAAAACGGACGATGCATCTCGTATAATGATGTGCTGTCCTACCCGGCTCGCGGCATCAGCA
This sequence comes from Emericellopsis atlantica, assembly GCF_019669845.1. NCBI lineage: Eukaryota > Fungi > Ascomycota > Sordariomycetes > Hypocreales > Bionectriaceae > Emericellopsis > Emericellopsis atlantica. The sequence continues at coordinate 59,156 of NW_025764754.1, read as the reverse complement.
AATGGACGCCAAAAAGCACGCATAAAGCCTCGCGCTTCGACGTATCATCGGCTTCACTAGTAGCGCAGCCGTCACGTCGGGCACACTTCCAGGCCCCATGGATGGTAAGCGTCGGCAAACCAAATTATACAACAACTGGAAGGTGACACGATGCTCAGCGGCCTCAAGCTTTGGGAGGCCTTTGTCCGAGCCACCATGCATTGTTTGTGGATTCCTGTACGAGCCAATGACCCGGATTCCAGAGGTTCCTGAATCCGAAAATAGGACTGCTCGTTCAGATCTGAAAATAAACGCATCTGTTGACGCGATACCGAAGCAGGGGGGCCGTAAGAAGCCAGCGTCAGTAGGATGAGCCAATCATCTCACGCCTTCACCGCGATGGAGCAATCGCTGGTCTCGTGGCGGTTTTGGGGCGACGATGTTTGTTGTGTATGAAGTGCCTGAAGGAACTGCGCTTCCGGACGATCTTCTCCTAGTACATGAACGATTAGATCATTACTCCCTCCAGCCAGCGGTGTCAATGAATGTTACAGGCGAGTGCACATGCTTTCAATTTCCGCACGATTGGACTAACATACCAGCGTCAGAGCTCAACGAAAAGATAACTCGTTTCCTTACAGCTAATGCGAGAGTTTTCACGAGGAAGCAATGGATAGAGAAGTACCCGAAAGCGACTGAAAGCTTTTAGGCACGAGACATGTACCAATACTAGAGGGCGAGCCCCGGTGGCGTCGGGACTGCTGGAGGCAGGGAGCCTGAAGGCTTGGGAATCCAATACCGAGCCATGTCAGGGTTTCCCAGACGATGCAGCGAGTGTGGAGATATGAAGGATACATATCGCGAGACATTTCGGCGCTAGCCATACATATAGGCGTTGAATTCAACGATGCATAATTTCTCCATGCAGAGAATGCAAGAAAGTGGCCAAAATAGAGAGTCTCAAGGAAATGACGTGTTAGCAGGGAGGGGCGTTTGACAGGGCACCACAGGTCACAGCCGCAGCACCACCTGGCAGGAATTGATTCCCGTTCCGGTCGAGCGGCGCAGCTCCAACTTGCCCCGCCAACGTTTCTCTTACGCCATTAGGCTATTCTGACGAGATATAAGCTACGTGAATATCTCCCCCATCTCTCCGTCTCGCTCTCCCACTTCTCGTCAAGGGTTTACCGCCTGGCTAGGATGGCCTCACAGGCAATCCCAAACATTGACCCAAAACATATCTTTGCTGCTGTATCCGAGCTCGGAATCGTCGGAAATTGCCCATTCTTGGACGGAGAATACCACGGAGGTGAGTGTCGCGTCTTCAAACTCAGCTTCAAAGACGAGGCAAGCGTGGCCGTCCGTGTGCCGCACCCAAATGATGACAGCAGCCACGACAACACGATAGCCACAGTTCAAATCGAGGTCCGTATCCTCGAAGAACTCAAGGCAAAGGGCTTCCCCTGGGCTCCGAGATGCCTCGGGGCTAGCTTGACTTTCGACAACCCCGTCAACCACCCCTTCGTCGTGTTGACTTGGGCCGAGGGACTTCCCTTAAGTTGGGACGAAAATTACCCGCCCCGGCCACTTCGAGATTCTTTACTTGGCCAATTAGCCTCAATACAGCTATCCTTAATACAGTGCACACTCCAAAATGGTACGAGGCCTACTCAAATGACGAATCACGGTTCTCACCATGTATACCAGGTTCTACTACTGCAATGGCTTTCTTCGGACGACGTATAGGCAACAGGCTAAGGCATGTTCGAGAGGGAAGCATTCCTAGACTTACCGAGAAGGACTGTCTCGACCAGCAAGCTCTGCTTGATCAGGTACTCGATGGAGATCGGAATAGCACCGTCTTCGCCATAGATCACGGCGATATCAAGCCGGGAAACATTATCGTCGACGGGAATTACAACATCAGATGGTACATATGGATTATCGCCATTACATGTTCATTACACGACTAACTAACTGCGACAGTGTCATCGACTGGGGCTTTGCGGCGTTAGTTCCAATTGCCAGAGCTGCTGGACTTCCTCGCTTTCTATGGCCCGCCCATTCGGCTAGATTTGCTCCGAGCCGAACGATCCTGAAAGACAGACAGGCTTACACTCGCTCTCTTTCTTCCTATACTTCACCGGCGGCCTTGTTCATGCTGCGTTGGCAAACCGCTGAAGACGTGGACTTTCGAACCCTCTATTTAGAGTCTATCTCCAGCAAAGGAATGCACATTTCTATGGCGCGCATCGATTGGAAGGTTGATTGTGTATTTCTCGGGCATGATGAAGAACAAGGTCTCGCGGATGCTCAAGAAACTTGAATCATCACCGCTGTGCGTTGTAGGACTCTGGCGTTCGAGGAAGAGGGAACAACGTGGAATTGTTTCTGAGCGAAAGAAATAGCTATGTCATTCAAATAACTATGGCCTGTTGAAAGACCAACTGCGGGCGTCTTATAACCAAAACAAGCGGTCTGTTGAAAGACCTTCGACCATCTGGAACTTGCCAACCGAAAAGGCTTTCAGAATGGCAGGATACTACAAAGCGTGAGCAAGCTAGCTATATGAGACGAGGGATGTAATTTACGTCTTTAGGCTGGAGATTGATATTGGCCCTGCCCTGGGTGAATTCGCAGGAACCATCAAAATGGTCTCCGGGATACCGGGCCAAGCCGAATAGATCATCCAAGCCGCGTAAGGCGAGTTCAGCCTTGAACTTCTCGATGAACTCCAAGTCCTTGTCTGTGAAACTGCCGTCCTGGGTCTCGGAGTAGTAGAACTCAGTAGGTCTCAAGAGCCCTCCGTCGTCAAAGGACCACATGGCTGGCTGTGGTTCCTTCATTTCAGAAAATCCGCCGGACTAGGGGGTCGAAGTCCCCTTATACTCGACCAGCTTCTCGTGGTGTTCCATATCGAAGTGGCCTACTACAAGGCTCTCACGGACGAGGCGCTGTCGCGTATCCTGCCCGTTGTTCAATTCCATGCGCGCGACCTGCACGACGCCGTCCAGCGATGCAATGCAAAGCTCGATACTCTTTTACCAGAGAGATACAACGAGGAGCCGGTGGACATTGGGGGCGTCGAGTGTTGATCCGGTAGCGTTACCACGATTTGGCCGTCCAAGGAATGCTAGCCACGCTGTAGAGCATCATACATTCATCTACCTCGTGGTGCCCACACATGTCCTTGCAGCACAACCCGTCCAAGTCCCCTTATCTGTCTGTCTTGCACGAGGCCTCGCGGTGCAGCCGGCCGCACTCTTTCGCGGCACCCCTCGTTCCGACGACTTGCCGTGTGGCAGCCACAAGTCACCCGAGCTGCTTAACATCAGAAGCTGGAGTGGCTGCATTCTGTCCCTGTCGATGAGACTACCCTGCGCCAGGGAGAGCTTCCCAACCGCGGGGCCACGAGAATGCGCCTGCTTGGCCCATCTTGTGGGATGCTCTTTGAGCTCCCCCCTCATCTCATCCGTATTAGCTTTCCGTTCGACCTCATGGCATTGCTTCAGACCTCATCATAGATTCCACAGTCGTAGTTTCAATCGAAGTCAGCCACCTCGGGTGGTGCTGATATCAGCGGGAATCCCCAATTGTTCCGTACTCAGTCTGCCTTTCCAACACCAACTTGGCTAAAAGCAACTGAATCACATTGTTTGTCTCTCTGAACAAGGTCGCTGCGTTCGGGAGTCCCTCTTCGTTGACCGCTCCTGGGTTGTGATCTCTATTGACAATGTCCCACAGCCGCAGATTAGACTTGCGAAGATTGTATAGGCCACTCATGAGCTCTGTTGTACCATAGTTTTCTTACCACCTAGAGTTCAGCTACGGCAACAACAACAATTTGTGGGGAAGTCAGTTTGGTTCTGGTACCCAATGCACGTACATCGACACTGTTGTCTATTCCGGCATTTCCTGCCACCTGGCAGCAGTTTCAAGTCAGAGCCTTTTCTGAAACCCATTACAAAGATAACGAAGCTTAATGAGGAGTTCTTGAACACTTTCTGGAAGCAAGGTCGTAGGCATCACTTCAACGCGGTCTGGGACGACGAAGGTGAAGATGAAGTCAAGCTGGCCCGCACGAAGTTGCTGGATAAAGGAGCTGCTCCCGACTAAGTGGTATAACTATGTCATCCCGAACTGCCCGGCCGAGCTACACAGGATCTCCTTCCTATCCGGCACGCGTGCAGATCATTTCACGACTTGGCGACCCCCGTCACGACGCTGAGAGGCTGAGAGCCGTCTTGTTGACTAGATTACGTCGCCGTGCATTTCTAAGGAGTCTTGGCGTGTTTTGGTAGTGTTGGTCATTGGCAGTGCTCGTATGGTCAATTTAGACAATGAGGTAGGGATGCCCATGCGACAACCGGCTTCCGCAGGTATCCAATACTGATCCTAGCCTCTTAATGGATATCGGGGCATATGCGTGGCCATACAACCTGTTTCGGCCCATCCGCAAGCAGCGATCTCCGCTCGCCCGCTTAGATGGTACAATAGCACCTGATGGGCTTAAAAATTCATTTTCGGGATAGGCATCCCGCTCCTGGCGAGAAGAAAGTCTCACAAACATGTCGCTGGTTCTATTGCCACAAGAGTTGCTCCTTACAGCGTTGGAGAGTCTGGACATCGAAGATCAATGGAGCTTGGGGTTGACTTGCAAGCAGCTATTTGCCCGAATTGCTTACTCCGACCAATGTTGTCGCCAATTACTAGGCGTATGTATCTCGCGTCCACGTCATGCAAGTCAAACTCATCTCGAATAGAACACGCTTCGATATTCGGTAGACTTCCGAAGAGCCGCGGCATCTGGGGCTTATGCTCACACGTGGCGCTGTCTAGCCAAACGGCGTCGCGCCGTGAGAGACGCCAAGCCATACCAGGTTGCACTGGTCAATGTCCCGGGAGGGTTCACCCTATGCAACGACGCCCTCATCTCATGTCGGGAGAGATGGGTGCACGTGCTGTTGTTGAATAACTCAGGAAGCCGGAACATACGCTTGGACGCCTTCGCCCTGCTCAAAAAGGCCCTCCCTTCTATCCCCTGCTGCGACGTCGACAAGGTCAATGTCCTGCATCAGGCGTATGGTATCGTCACGCTTCTCTACCAGCTCGGAGACAGCCAACTACTGGTCCTGTTTTGCGACCCCACAAAGGGCATTATCCTGGGATACCAAAGCTTTTTCGACGTTCTGTGTTTGTTTGTCCGAAATGATAGCAAGTATCTCTACTGCGGACATTTCAGGAGCGAGGATGACTCTGGCCCACGATGGAAGGTCCAGTGCTATATTCTGGGGGAACGCCGCTGGCTGAACACGATGCAGCTAGGACCGCATTTCGCCGGGTGCGACCCGGACAAGACCGTGTGCTTCGAGATATTCGACGGGCACCTGTACGGGGCGACCCCTCGGTCGGTATATTTCGGGCCGTATACATATAACTTGACCCAAGGACAGTACCGGTGTGTCCAGGTGATCGCGCGCGACTCCTTGCACGTGAAGGAGATAGGAGGGAATTTCAAGGGCGGAGGGCTACCCGTACTTTGCGAATTCGACCGTATTATGCTCAACCGGGACGAAAAGACAGGCGCTGTCTTCTTCCAGATGTGCCGCATGAGCATGTCGAGCGAGTTTTCCCTGGATTGGAGCTACAAGCAAGTTATCTGCCCAGGCAGCGCCTCGGCATCAGACGACTTCGACCTGTTGTCGTGGAGCCCACCTCCGCCGATAGTAAAGGGCCCCTACAGCCAAGGCTACGACGCAGCCTCCGGAAATCTTATCGCCTCGCAGTACGATACCGCTAGTAGTGTGTCCATCGACTTGATTCGTCGGCCGGTAGATGTCTCGCAAGGAGGGCTCATTCTTCGAGCCCAACGCATAGTCGAGCGGCCACGAACTAAGCACGACCCAGCCAACGAAGTCACTCTGGACAAAGCGGATATGCTGAGCATTTGTTGTCCATGGCTAAAAATCTGGAAAGAGAGTCGCCCGGCCCGTCACACCAACTTACTGTACGCGACACACACCACCAAACATGCTTGGAATGGCAAAGTCTTCGCCGTGAAGTGTTCGGCGGGTGACACCTCCTGTACATCGGTGCTGATCGTGTCTTTTGACCCGTCTATCCGGATAGAGGCGACGCCGCGACGGCAGGGACAGTCTGCAGGAGACATAGGCGGAGGAGGCTCGTGGGCGAGGCAGTGCGACTTTCCTATCATGTCGAATTGTTCCTTGACGTAGTAATACGCCAATATATGATTCCGTCGAGACAGTGTCGGATGAATCGTAGACTCGAGCCTATGGATAAACTATACACGACTTGATACACGGTTGATTCGCATCTGTGACATAATTCCGGAGGGAAGGTAAAGGCTTGTGTGTGCCCCGAAGTTTAACTCACGTGAATGTGCCGCGTCTGATCCTGACCAAGCCTAGCGACAACCAACAACACCGCGATGTCGCGGTTCGTAACACATGCCATGACATAAAGAGTCTGATTGTCAGAGTGCTCTCTGTGCTAGGTCTGAACTAACGCATGTCTACCCTGACGCCATTGCTTCTGCAGTCCGATCATCGACAGTCAGACCCTTGGATCCCGGAGCGCAAGTTCTTTGCTATTGCCTTCCTCCCAAGTTCTTCGTCCGTATTCAGATCCTTGGTCCCTCTACTTCCCTGAGATTGGGAACCGCTCTACGACAACTGAGCTCTCTGCGCCGGAGAAGGACCAATGAAAGCATCTGACTTCTGCACTTCTTAACACTTTATCGTGACCCCCTTCCGAAAAGCTCGAGCCCATGAAAATCGACTCCCCCGTACGTGCATGACTCTTCCTGGCGGCCATTAACAGCTTGGAAGCCAGTTCTTGGATGATGTGGCGTTGCGGCTGCGGCTGAACTCCTTATCTGATGGTGCATGTGCTTTTCTTCTGCTCTGCGATCTGGCCAGTTACTCGCATAGAACCCATTTCTATGTCTGACGTTTGTGAACGCGGCACCGCTATCGCTGACGGGTCCGACCCGCCCAGGGGTGAGGTGACCCAGCTCCGTCTCGGATGAAGGTAGAGCGTCTCGAGCTACGTTCCGAAGGAAGTCTTGGGCGACGTTCGTAGGAGACATTGGGACCGCCGGGTTGTTCAATAAGTCTCTCACGTCCATCGAAGCTTTGCTTGTCGGGGTGATCTTTTCGTTCTTACCACCCAAGGCTTCGGAACTGGTAGAACCACACTTGCCAGTAACCATGCCATTTTCGTGCTGCATTTCCGCCCCTTGCGCCTCATGAAGAAGGATATCCGTTTCTGGCTTGACACCCAACGTCACTGAAGGTAAAATTTCTCGTGAGCCGCGGCATTGCTCTGGTGTAGGCTGTTCTCTGGCTCTGCTCGGCTCTGCGGTAGCTTCTGTGGCTACTCCATAATGAGAATTGTCAGCTGTTTCCAGGATGCTTTGGTTTGCCTCTTGGGCATGCGAAGTCTTCTCCGCATCGTCCGTGGCGTTTGGGCTGACTTGGTCCTGGCCTTGAGCACCTTCCGCCCCTTTCACGCCTTCCGCAACCACGGAACCTCTTGGTTGATCGTTCGCTGGTATCCCATGGTTTGTTTCTGGAGAGTAACATGCCGAGAAATCGCTACCAGGAGCAACACTACCAGACCTGTTCATCCCTGCGGCGGGCCCACTCTTGTCTCGTTCCAGGTTCTCTCGTCTTTGCAGCTCCCTGAGAACAGCACTGCGGTTGGCGACGGATTGCAAAGTCGGATCAGTCTCCTCGACTTCCTGGAGATCCACTGCTGGAATCCATGCCCGCGTCCATTTCTTCATGTTGAGATTATTGATCAGGACAACAGGATGTTGCCGCTCTCGAATCTTGGGTCCATCGCCTCTGTAGTCCTTGGCCCACACAAATGCGCCATTTTCATTCTCATAGCACCTCGGAGGGTCGGTTGCCATCTCCTTCTCGAGATCCTCTGTCTGTGCCTGTAGCCCAGTAATGCCAGGACCTTCGACACTAGGCGGGAGTGGCAGACATACTGCCGCCATCATGTTCTGGTATACCCAAGCAAGGTAAATCTGGCCTGGTTTGGGATCGAACACAGGCTGCGACACAGCTTCAGTCCTGCGCTGAATAGACCTCTTCATGTGTCTCTTTGGAACAAAGTCGGCTTCGGCATCGTCACCGTCACCGCCAGACATCGTGCTCCGACGCCCGCTTCTGCATGGCAAGTGAGGCTCGCGGGCTTCTAAATCGGCGTCCACAGCGCGGTTGTTCTCCTCCATCAGCTGAGGAGTGCAATTGAGCACCTTGTAACCTAGAAGCGCGAGGGCCATCTCGTTCGACTTCTTCGCGAACCCATGCTGGTCGGTAAATATATGCTTGCCAGCACCTTTGAGCGGTTGCTTGGTATTGAAGGTCATGTTGTGTTCCTTGCACCACACAATCCACCAGTTCTCATCACCATTTACTCTGAAGATCTTGTGTTTGCTCTTGCCGTTTTGAAAGAATTTGTGAATATCGATTGTACGTTCTTCCTCGCACCGGGCAGCTTTCCGTGGAATGTCCTTCGGTTGGGACATACGACGTTTCTATAGATACGCGTTAGTCGTAATCGGCACTCGCAACAGAACCATCACCTTTGTCTGGCGTCCGGATAAAGTTTCGAGTGAGCGAGAAGAGGCGTCTGGGCTGGGCTCGGAAACGGGGTCCGGACGGTCACTATCATCATGCGAAGTAGCTCCATTTTCGTGACGATCTGCTGGGAAATTCCCATCGTCGGATGGCGTGGAGTCATGGAGATAAATGTCCTTCGCGCCAATCTCATCCAGAAGTGCTGGTTCTCCGCTTTCCAGGTCGCGCAGGCACTTGAACTTCTCCTCCTGCTGCGACCGTAGAGCCTGGGTGAGAGGCCACACATTCTTGATGAAGTCGTCCAACCGAGCGTAATCAGAAAGATCTCCGTACGGTTCCCGCTGCTTCTGTATGTCCTCTTTTAGCTGCTGAATATCAGAGTTGAGTTGCGACTTGGTTGCCAAATGGTTCTCAAGCTTCGGCTTGATGACACTGTGCTTGGCGAGGCGCTCGTCGAGTCTCGCAAGCTCTTGCTCAACCTGTGCTCTGCGCGTGCGGTCCACTTCCTCATGCGAGCGCACGGTTTCGAGCAACCGATCCAGACGGTTTGCCGTCGCCATGATAGCATGTACGGATCAATGTAGTAGAACAGACTCGTCGCCGAGCAATTCACACGTGAGGCACGCAAAAGATATTAGAAAGGAAGCGAAAACCAGGGAACTAGCGCGTGTTTATAAATACTCCGTAGCGGCGTTAATTTCCTTCCCAGCTGCTGCCCCACTTCGCCCGCCGGCGCCTTGGCTCAATACTAGCGTAAGGTAGCCCCTACCGTTCCTACTGCGGGTGGGCAGCTGGTCTCCGCCCTACCCAGGAGGTCCACTAGTCCGACTGGAGTCCCCGTACGAATGACCAGTCAGAAGCCTAGCTTGTTTTCCTGTTTTCCATGGGACCTGCGCACAACGTGTCGACTTACTTTTTTTTGGGACACCTGAAATATCCTCTTGTGAGGGGTGGGAAAGGGTGCTGAACCCCTGCTGATATCATGTGATAACGTGCAAGTGGAGGGCGCAAGCACACCTTTGCTCACATTAAGAGGTGTTGAACAAAGGTTGTGGGCGTGTGGGTAATGACCTACGCCTTGGAGGCATACACCAGGGGTTTTGGTCAGGCTTGGCAGAAATTGGCTTTGAAGAGGAAAGACAACAGGTTGCAAGATGCAGTGGGTAGGCCAGTGGGGTGATCAACATCATCCAACCACCCCTTCTTGGCGTCCAACACCGGCCACCCGACCACATCACGCCGTCTTTCGCCTCAAGTCAGATCTGCCAAACGTGACCGACCCCACGCCTCCCAGGCCATAGTCTATTGGACTCAACCCTTGTTACTGCATAAGATACGTGGTCCATTGATGGCGTGATGGGAGAACCACACTGGGGATGGTGGTCGGTGTAAGTGCCGTCGTCATTGTGCCCAGTCGAACGAGCGTGCAAAACGTCGTGGAGCTTGAACGAAGAGGCGACTTTGGCTACACATAGCCCACCTGCAGTATGTTCAGAAGTCCTAGGCATAAGTGGCATGCCAGGAGCAGACAACTGTCGTTGGTCATTAGCCGTGTCAGCGACACAAGAGTAGTAGTCTGGTGGAGACAGGCCCGCGCCACTTGCACGTACTTCCTGCTCCAGGTCACGCATGGTGGACTGGCTGAGGCGGAGAAGGGCTGTCAGACGATTGTCGACGTACGCCAAGCGATACGCATTGCGTTGATAGATGACAATAAATGAAACAGTCGCCTGGAGGAAGCTGATCATCAGCTGCATGTCAATGGCGGACATCTTGCTAGCTTTGGTGTCAATCGCGCCGTGTGGTAAGCCTTAATAGTTGTTGAAGGTTGAAGGTTGAAGGTCGACAATGTTCAGTTGTACTTAACTATAAGCATTATACATACTGGTCGAAGCGCTCTGTGTCGTGCTCTATTTTGCGCTGTTCGACGCAGTTTTATTTCTTGGTGCCGGTATACACAGGCCTTTATGTATGTCGATCTCTCGAATATCATTCGTTTGTTTGAGGATTACATTAAGGATAAGCCGCACTGAGAGTTCGACAGCACCGAACCAAGTCTTGTGATGCGCTGTGGAGAAGGTTGTTCAAGTGCCTTGTATTATTACAAAAGAGATAGCCGTTGAGGCTCTATTTATGCGCTCTAGATAGCATGAAGCTATTCTTTTAGAGCATTCCTTCATTCGTTGCTGTGTTCCGGGTCCTTTACCTTCCGGTCTTACTATTTCGGGTTCTCGCCCTTCCGGTGTCACCTTTCCACCGCTAATGGCAGAATCTCAATTGAGCGTAGCGTCGCTGTAAGGTGGCCTCATCATCACAAGTCTTTAATCACATATCCTCCTTTGGCCAAACTTGCGACACTAGGGTAGGTCGGTGCTATTGTCGCCGCGGTGGGTCATTCTATCGACGTCGATCCCTGGGTTGAGTTCCTCAATATCGTCGTAGTTCGAGAAATATAACTCGCAGCAGCTACTAAATTTGACTCGCAGAGTTAAGCCATTGCCTACACATCTTCTTGTCTGTATGAGGAAGAAGCCGTTCGGCAACAAGGTGCCGCGGAATTCCTTAAAGCTGATGTAGTGGATATTAGCTTGGATCCCTTTGGCTTTAAAACGGCACCTCCTATGCTAGATTGATCACAAACCAGACGGTTAGGTCGCGAGATTATCAGTGGCTCAACTAGCCTATAAAAAAGCAGCGAGGCCAGCGACAACTCGGTTTCTACGCAAGTTGCAGTCACGAAACAAAACCGCTGGATAAGCAACTCGAGAAGAAAAAGAGATGCTTGAACCACGCATACTCCGCTTATTTATAAGTGAGAAAATTGAATCAGTACGCACGCGAATATTCCAGAGAGCGAGGATACAGGAACTCTGCGAGCCGGAACGAATCGTCGCTGAACAAACTATCAACGGAAAAGTTGGATATCTTGTCAAATGGAAGAATTATGCGGACAGCGAAAATACATGGGAGCATCTTGAGCGCTTGAGAGACTGCGAACACCTATTGAGGAACTTTCAGCGTGTTTCGATGATCCTTCATTCAAGATCTGATAATCACAAATTTCCTGTCATTGACTAGCAATTACAAGTGGGATCACTGCCACGGAGGCTGAATGACTGCGACTGCGTTACTTCGGTAGGTTTTACGCCGGATGGGCATCTCGCGTCTGCTGTCAAACACCATGAGACGGCCACCTGATATAGCTCCCGACCTATGTGTATAACATCCTCATGAAGGTTGGTATGGCGATACAACAAGGTTAATTGAACTCTAAAGCTCTTCGTGAAGTAATTGCCTGCTAACCAAACCTCAAGGATTGGCCACATATTTGACCGGTGTGCTTCCATCCTGTCCATTGCGTTTGTGCTCTTGAAATGCTTGGCTGTAAGCCTTCTTGCGCGGAGAAACCCCGGGTCCCGCTGATCCCACTTCCATAGCGCGTTGCGAGATATACTCCAATGGCATTCTGACCCGGGAGCTTGCCACGAACTTCCACGGGCATCTACGTGTTCAAAACAAGCTGGTGATTTTGGCAATCAGCAACAGCAATCACATTTTCAAATCAAATGCAATGGAGGCGATTGCAGATTTAGACGTCAGCTCGAAGAGGAGCAACGCCGACGCGAAGAAGCTGAGAATCGCGCAAAACAGAATCGACGCCAACGCAACGAGGAATAGCACCGACGCCAAGAAGCCGAGAAATTGGCAGTAGAATCGCGTCCGCAAGCGCTTCAGCAATACCTAGAGGCTGGTCATGAGATCGATCTATAGAAAATCTCTCTACTCAGGAATTTTCTTTCGATACGTCCTCTTCTTCCAAATTCGGGCGCGGCCAAGGGAGAAAGCCCTCCGGGGCGGACACTCTGAAAGAGGCCTCTCAGCTTTGTGATGAGCTCGTGTATGAGGTAAATAGGCAATGGCAAGCTGGAATACTCCCTGATACGGCTTTCTCCCGGCATAAGAGTAAGAAATGATAAGAGGTGGCGACCTCACATTTGTAGTTAATGCCTTATGATGGTCTAGTGGGTTTGATGGTTGATTTGTTAGATAAACCAGCCTTGAGTGTCGGATCTCACGAAGATTGAGAGCAAGGTGGCATCCTTCGGCTTCACCAGATTCCGACTTGGACCCCCTCGATGTGGAAGTGCCAGAGAGAGGAGAGAGTGGACGTTGAGCTAATGGAATGAGCCCGTTGCCGCTACTGAAGGTGTTTCGAGTTCTCACTGATGGGTGGATTTGATGCGGGCGTCGGGTGGTGGATTCGCTACATATCTCAGTTTCCATTTAATTGCATCAAGCGTAATACCATCACTAAACCAGGTGTTTTTTGCGATTTATTCTGAGTTAGTGTCCTTTGAATGCTAATTACGATTTCTGGCAACGCGCGCCCGATCGGGATTAGCGTACTCCTAGAGCCTTTTGGTCTGCAGTCCAAAAGCGCGTAGTCTCTCTCCTCCTTATCCCGACCATGGCCTGAATCGATAATTATGCCGGCGACGACCGCTCGTACATCGGCTACCTGTACGAAATCACATCTGGTTGTTCACAGCAAGAGTGCATCCAGCAACTGGAAGACCAAGTGAAGTTAGCGCCACAACTCGAAACCCCAGCCTCGTGCAGGCTCAGCAATCAGTTTAACGTGGGAGCACGATGTCGCAACGATGACCAAGTATTGCCTTCCTCCGGGAACAGTCTGGGTGCTACCGAAGATCCAAAGCTACCTCCAAGTGGTGGCGAAGTCATCTTCGAATTATGGCGCCCTGCTAAGTACAAAGCCGCCGCTGAGTATGGAGTTACCACAGCGCGATGCAAGCCAGCACAATGGGAAGAACGGACGGCCATCTTCTTTCAAAGCCTTCCTACATCAGAGAACGGATGGATCAAGAAGAGAAAGGATTGACATGTCCGAGGCAGACGATATTCTAAAGGCAGTTGATGCTTTGACGTTGAACATGCCGAGCACTAGCCGGCCCCTAACCCACGCCTATGTCCGAACCTACAACAACGCCGATCGACATGTATATCAAGGCACAAGGTGGGGAGAGTTGCATTTACAGGATACGCTATGCTCTTTTGCACAGTGCGCAGGCGCTGCATGCGCTGCTATGGTGGCAGAGAAGTTTATCGGAAGATTTATCAGGAACGTATGCCAATTTTACTCCCAAATGTTCATCGCAACGTGCGATGTAGCACTGCACAAAGGGCACCCCGAGAAATTGGTGAATGCTGCCCAGCTGGTTTTCCTCCGATCAAGTCGTGAGAACCTAAGTTATATCATCAGCAATATCACTGTGAAATGCCTAAAGGAGTCTGAGATAGCGCGGAGATCCTTCAGATTGGGATTCAGTGGCAGTTCTGTGACAAGCCCCCTTTCTATTTTTGATGCAACCCGAATCTGAAAGTGTGTAGACGGTGAGGCTTTCATTGCTTGCCACCAGTCCGACGGCAGCACATCCCCTAGATCCTCAAACGTCCAGCTGAGGAAGTTCTGAGGCGAGCATGTTCGAATGTAGTCTTTCCCAGGGTAAATAAGGAAGAATTGCGTAGCAACATTGCTGCAGTTGAGCAGGTCAGTTGCCTCGCCACACTCTGAATAGGCGTGTTCTTCAGTATCATGCACTGAAACGGTGTCGATGGGACTCTCCGAGTACTCAATGTCATCGTGGTGCTCGACAATGGAGATGTCTGGTCCTTGTTGGGATTCTTGGGCATGAAGCGTGAGAAGAGCAGTGTCATTGTAGACACTCGCCGATATCAGTATAACGTCTGTATCACCTAAAGCCTGTCTGCGTATGAAATCATAGTCTGGGAAGGAGTGAAAGCCGAGCGCTAGACTACAACCAGACCAACAACTTCATACAGCGGTAGCTGCCAAAATCGTCGCTGTCCCGCTTTCATATGATGGACATGGCTGTGTCACTGCCAGCCGCAGTGCATTCGACGCGAGAAAGAAGTAAGCCCGGCGTCAACAGTTCCTTCAGTGATCTCTGTGGAGCCAATTGTCTGACAGCCAGGCTTTAATTTTGCACGACCATCAGAGAGACAGGTACAAACGGGTCATCAGCACAGTAAGAATCTTTGTTCAACAGTTCCTGGTTCGTTCATCTACTGTTGCTGCGCCACGTCGTAGGGCTGATATAGATTGCGCCAACGCCTGTCGTTGGCTGGTAGCCCACAAGTTTAAAAGCTGAGCAGCTGAAATGGCAGCCCCTACCACATCTCCCGCTACGGGCCCAATGGCAAGCTCCATCGCGCAGGTTCCCTGTTCGGCCAGTAAGATAGAAGCGCCTATTAGGCGGTCCCCTCTATCCAGTGGCTACGGCGGCAGGTCACATTAGGACTGACCTTGTCCTAGTGGCCCGAGACGGCTTGGGCGTCTTTCTCCCCTTCATCGGCTGCGGTCATGCATTCCCTCGTCCAACCACATTACCAGTGAGGGGTTAGCCTAAACAGGGAACCTGTGCGACCAGGGCTCGCTATTGGGTGCACTGTGTGGGCTGAATTCAGTGCCAAGAACCGGGTTCAGCAGCGCCGGAACGCCAGGTTAATATGTCTGTATCAGACCACTCTATTTAGGCCACCCCTGAACCTAAGGTAAACCTGTACCTCTTTCCGCATCGTCAGAATTCAGAACCTGGGATTTGACGACGACCGGTCGACCAGCTTGGACCCTAGCGATGGCCATGGACATGGCCACAGCAACAACCCCAGACACAATCGCATCGAAAACCGGAGCTCCAGATATACGAACAGCCCAAGCCGCGATCGGAGCAAGAGGTCTAGTGTCGAACTTGGGTCCTCTGACAACAACTTTCGCGCCACCAACCGACTGTAGGACACTGGGTTTGCGCAGCGCCGAACGCACCGAGCCTAATTTATGGGATCAATTCTATGCCGTATTCGGTGCAACATGTTCGGTTGACGATGCCGGAGATGCTAAGACTTTTGTTCCAGAATCGTGCTATCCATCGGCGTTTGCGGAGCACTACAACAACCCAGACAATGGCGTCCCTATTGCGTACTCGCCTGGACTGGCATGCCCCTTTGGCTACGCGACCGCCTGCACCGTGGTACGGGGCCAAAGTTATTCTGCATCACTCTTGAATTCTAGCACGGATCTTTATGGCCTCTGGGATATGCTGCAGGAGGGCGAAACCGCAGTAGCGTGCTGCCCGGCGTAAGTGGAACATTGGTCGCTTAGCCTATAAATTTGGCCATTCTGCTAATTCTTTATTTAGAGGTTACGTCTGCCGGACGGATTTCTACGGTGGTTGCGAGTCCACCGCGGCAAGTAATGAGGTTGTCACGGTTGTCTCTTACGATCCAGAATGCAAACCCTCGACATGGGTCACAGAAATTGATGACATCTGGGTCGATCTCAACGGGCCTGCTCAGATTGCCGAGGCTCCGCAAGTGGTCTTGATCCAGGGCGATGCGACCGCGACTCCGACTTCCAATGACAGCCTTGATGATGGGCCACCCGAGGATGGATCGAGCGCTGGCTTATCCCAGGACGGTATCATTGCGATTGGAGTACTCGTTCCCCTCGTGGCATTAGCCCTCTTTGCAGCGGTGGTTTTGTTCCTTAAACGGGGGAAACGATTCAAACAGCCTAATCCTAGTGGACTAGGTGGGGATGCGGTGGTGGAAGAGGAGGTACAAGGAAGCGGCACAACAGCCATTGCTAGACCACCACATGGTGTTATCGCGGTTCAGAAACCTGAGCTAGACGCAGCTTTGTCGGAGATGACATCCAGCGCTCAAAACAAAGCGGCTGAACTGCCAGGTACTCACCCGAGTGCTTTGGCTAGTGATAACGCCATAGAAGAAGGCAGACTACAGGCAAGTGGCAATCTATCTGATTGCCAGACAACGCAACTATGGGGTTGCAGCAATGGAGCAAACTACTTCTCGCCATAGTCTATAGCCAACAAGGATGGACGTTGGAAAGGAGGACAGGCTGTCGGCGGGGGACCTCCCCGAATCACTACCAATGATTGGGACGCCGAAGCACTCCTTATTATTATGAATATTATTCATGGCCACCACCGAGCTGTTCCTAAGTTCATTAGCCTGGAACTGTTAGGGAAAATCGCCGTTATCGTGGATTACTACGCATGCCACGATATCACCGAGATATGAATGAGGCGGTTCTGTTTCAAGGCCCGATATCCAGATGTCGAGGAAGATGGGAGAGAATCTATTATTTGGTTGGCTATTTCCTGGATTTTCCAACGCGAGAGCCTATTCGAGGAGACGACGGCAATAGTTATCAAGGGATGCGAAGGGCCAATTCAGACCGTGGGGCTCCCGCTTCCACAAGCATTACTCAGTGAGTAAACCGTTTGTTACAAAAAGTGCATACTTACGAATCAGCAGGTATGATAGAGAGCAAAAGAGTAATCTTGACTCTAGTCGAAGCGAGTCGAGAAGGGTGCGTCTCCGCCAGTTTCCCCTCCCGAATACCCGCCACATGCTCTAGCACCTCAATCGCCTCCGTCACTCGTCCGTTGTCCTGGTATACCCCTGATTGAGGACGCGTCAAGGTGGTTAGCTTCGCATACCCATCTTCTTGGTGCAAGAATGGTGCAAGAATGGTGCAAGAAGTGCCGGCAATGCGAGGGCAGGCTTGATGTGGGGATCTGACGATAAAAAAGAATTAAATTCGGTCAACTAGATCGTAGTGTAAGAAAGTAAGTGAGACGGCGTCGTGAGTTGTGAATTATTAGAACCTCACCCTACACATATGAAGCTGCACGTCTCGTGTGACTGCCGTCAGTGGCTTTTCCCATACGCAAACTCACCGAGGGACAAGAGCAGTCTGCACCGCGGCATCAGTACCACAGAGAATAGCCTCCAGAAGAAAATTGCAGATTGCCATCGAATTCGTATATGACGTTTATAGCTTATCGCCTGGGACTCTCGCAGACATGCTTGCCCGCCCCGCCGTCACGACCCCAAGGTCAATATTCTTGCGCTTGTTTCGGGGCTGGGGCTAGATGTAGCGGCGGCAGAGAGGCTGGAGGGGGGACGGGGGTTGTGTCGGCATAGCTAGATAGGTCGACGGAATAAACGATGGTGTTCGTCGCGCCAACCTTGAATTGGTGCATTACTTTGCTTGACGCAATTGTGTAGGCGCCTATAGTGAGATTTTGAGGAAATGAACACGTCCAGTGGGGCACCCAATAGCTATTGTAGACTCCAGTACCGCAGATAAACCTCGGTAAGCCGGCGGTGGCCATAATAATTTAGTATGAATCCCAGAAAACCCAGGCAGATTGCTCGCTCAAGCCCACTTAGCTCGGTTTAAGTCATTTGCCAGTCCAACATCATAAGAGCAAAAACCTTGGATCTGCTCAAATGGCCGGCTGCTTCTACCGTTTATAGGTCACGGCACTGCGAAATCTTCTACGGCAATACGCCCGTTCCTGGGCGCTGCCTTTTTTAACCCACGCTCCCTATAAGGTCGTGCTTGGCTTGACTTCGGCTGACTTTCTTTTGAAGCCATCTCCATGACTTCGCTTCACTTCTACCCTTTCATGCATCTGCAAAGCGAGCTCTTCCTGCTTGACCTGGTACCGCTATGGAGCGAGCGCGGTTGCTGTTCGACGGAGCCAGCTGCGCGGAGAACTGCCGGACCCGCTCCCTTGCCACCTCCTCCGCAAACTTGCTCGCTCTAGCCTCGTTGCGTGACTGATCCCCGACCTCCATGTCGCCCCTGGCGACCCAACATTGGCAACGGGATGTCTGAATAACAAGCTACCGTATGCCGTACGTGCGCTCACGGGCGAGGCCGTCCAGAAAGTCCGAGATCTAGATGCTCAGCCGATTATCGGTCAATCACATGGGGGGCGAACTAAGGCTTACACCGACCTCACGCTATTATTTAGATTTAGGTGGAGCAATAGTCGAAAAGAAAGGCTTCTGGTGCCTACAGCCCAGGCAGACAGAGCCCCCCACCCGTGGCGTCAATAGCAACGGTAAGCAACACTCCTAAGCCTATAAAGGAGATGGTCTGCAAAGGGGACTGCAAAATAAGTATAGACTAGGGACTAAGTTTCCAGATTTCGTTGCTACTCTTGCTTTGCTCGCTTGGTTGTTGTATTATTATACAAGGCAATCTCTTAGGTTCCCTTGCTTTTCAATGAAGCATGGGAAAAATTATCAAGGTGCTGAGACGCAGCAGTGGGCCCAAAAACTGCTTGTTGGTTGCTGAGCCCGTCTGCGCATATCTCAGCGCCAGAAACTTCGCTGTCGCTGAGAGAACCAGTCCTCGACCTGTCAAATGACTTCTCGTAACCACACAGCCTCCTAGACCAACTCCGCTCCTCCTCTTCTGCATCTCCAGATACCCCTAGGCAGCTTTGTGCCATCTCTTGGCCGGTGCACCCATCATGCAGCTCATGTCCTGCTTGGTCGCCCCTTTTCTCCATGTGCCGTCAATCATCCATGCATCGGGAACCTCAGTCATCCAACTCCTGTGTATCGACAATTGATGCGGCTCGTGGCAGCTACCGGCCCAAGGCTTGTGATCTGCGTGTGCGGTTTTGATCGAGAGGCACTGCTTGAACAGTCAGAACATTGGCCTGGACAGCTGTCAATTGGGGTTGCCATTGAATGGAGAGATCGTTTTGACTGCCCACACCGGGCTGGATGGGCATGTGGCGAATACTGGGTCGACCTAGGAATGCCACAGCAGCCGAGAATGAGTTCTGAAAGCGAAGGAGATAATGCAGGAGAAAATGATATTTGCTTCGCCGGCAACATAGGCGGGGCTGTAGTTCAATCATGCGAATCATCCACTTTGCCTCGGAACTCTTCAAACCCATAAATACTCTCGAAAGCAGTTCGTTAGCATGGCTAGGCCGGTCATGCTTATAGTTGACCGCTTCTCTGAGGTCGGGCGAGGAGAACGATGAGGAGGCTGCGACTTGATCAAGGGTTCAAGCGCGGGAATCATACAAAAAGCTACTCACACCCAACTGATCCTCCTACGTAGTGTGAGGAGCCTCGGGGTAGCGATGTTCGCTCACTCTTCTCTCCACTCATTCACGCCATGAAGAGCATCTAGAGTAGTTTTCAGCCTAGTATCCGAGCTTACGTGCTATCTACAAGGCCTCTCCTTTCTGTCGAGGTGTGCAGCCAACAGGAGCATGAATCTATTGATGGCATTCTATAACCGTAATGGGAGTACAATGGCGACAAAACAAGAGAACAATAGCGGGCACAATGGGGGCTCTTAGACAAGCCCGGCCAGGCTAAATAGTCCTTCTACGCTCTTTGTCCGTATATGCTAATGTTAGACTGTGCCTCTTTACTCTCACAACACCAGCCATGGTCTTTCCTCAAGCTACGATTGTCATTACAGGGTCTGGGGGAATAGGCACGAGCATCGCCCGTCGCATTGCCAACGGCCAACGCATCTTCTTGTCGGATGTTTCGCAAGTGAACCTAGACGGTGCTGCCGAGGCGTTGCGCCGAGATGGCCATACCGTGGAGGCTCACCTCGTCGACGTCTCCAAGTATGACCAGGTCAAGGCTTTCGCTGACACAGCTGCTGCCTCCGGTGTGCTACAAGCTGTCGTACACACAGCTGGCGTGTTTCCCAGCCAGTGATCGATTGCTCAAATCATGGAAGTCGACTTGCTAGGCACGGCCAATGTGCTCGATGCATTCTACGAGGTAGCCATGCCAGGTCAATCAATTGTCTGTGTAGGTAGCGGCTCTGCCCACGTCATGAAGGAAGAGGTTCCATTGGAGGTGCTTGACCATCTCGCCCCCCGCGACGCTCTACTTTCGCACCCAGCCATCCAAGCAACTGTGAACCCTCTGCTCGCGTACCAGATTGCCAAGCGAGGCAGCCTTGCGCGAGTGCAGCTGATGGCCAAAGCATTTGGCTTGAAGGGCGCACAGATCAACATCATCTCCCCTGGCATGATAGCGACAGAGAGGGGCAGGCTGGAGTTGGAAGGCGATATGTTGCGGGCGTACATTGAGATGCTCACAAAGGAGTCCGCAATGGACAGGCTTGGTACTGTGGATGATGTGTCGAACTTGGTCGAGTTCTTGGTTTCGGACCGGGCATCCTTCATCTCAGGTGCGGACATTGTCGTGGACGGTGGTGTTGCTGCAGCGCAACGTTGGAAAAGGGAATGACATGACTTTGCAGCCGGTGGAACGTTTCAGAGCTCTTTGGCAGCAAAGAGTACTCGTGCAATCTCATGACATAATGATTTGACCTTTCACAGCTCCCTGAGTCTATTTGGTTGTCCAGTGCAAGGGAGTGACTGTGACGGCCCGGGAAAATGGGCAGTCGATACTGAATTCCACTCTACGTCTTTCAGATCTTTCGAAATCCTTTTGGAGTTGAGTCCCGGCGAATTCAAGTTGGAGCATGGCTGTCACTTGCCCACTCAATTGACCTTGAGGAAGTGATATATGGTTGGATGGAAGCTCAAAAGCGGGAAGGACGATGGAGTCATTCATACATGTAAGGAGCATGTCCTATTTAGATTTGAGTTCAATGTGAGGTGATTAGAAAATCATAGCCGCCCGGATTCCGTCGATCCGGCGGTTGACCGCATCAAGGAATCAGCAAATTCTGACCGGCCTGCGCGCTCGCCTTGACGATTCGGCCGATTCCTTGCAGCACTGGCTCCAGCAAAGCCAGCGCAGCATCAAATACAGTGTGGCTCATCCACTTGCAAAAGGTAGCATCTAGCATTTCCCGCGGCCATTCTCCTCCTGTTTTCTCCATCAGCCCATCATCTAGTCGAAGACGGCATCGACAGCATCAGCTTCGAGTGGCAAGGCGCAGAGGATGGCGATGTGGAAATCGTTGCGCGAGTTGGGGCGAGGCGGTCGGTCGCTGCCGGGGCGCGTGGCCATGCTGGGAGTTGGCAAAAAGGCGACCACGCAACTCAAGAATGTCTCAAGGATCTATTCGAATGTGCTTTGCGAAGATATTGACCGTTCCCCGTACTTGTAGAAAGCAGTGTTGGTGCAGATCATCGAGGCAGAGCGGGGGCGTCGTACCAGCCTGATTCACGTCACACGATAAGGGCACAGCCAACAACAAGCGCGTATGCCGCCAATCAGGGGCTTAACCCGCCTCGCGGCGATGCTTGCGGTGTTGCATGTTGTGAATGAGCCTTCGAGACATAATGCGTTATTGCTGTGAGGCATGAAAAGTTTGCTCGATCAGTAGATGCCAACGCCGTTGTTATGTGCGCAAGCGGTGGAAAAGCGACGGATGGTGAGATACAGAAGCTCATGATGCGACAACCCCGAAACGGCCACATCTTCGATATACAAGTTTCTGGCTCTGCAGCAGTCTTCCAGCTTTCTATTTCTCTCTCGACGGCCTTGAGGCATTCTTCACCCTTTGAGAAGACCCATGTAGACATTGGGCCATGCGGGTAAGCTAGAAACTAATGAACGAAATGCGTGGCCACCCTGGGAAAGTGCAGGGTAAGTAAGTGAAGGTCACGGTTGCGGGGCCGGTAGCCTCCTTAAGCACAGCGAGGCTTTGTGACAACGCGGGGGGCGCACTGCCTGGTCATAATGTAATGATTGATATGTACGGTTCGAGAAAGCCTAGTTCTGTGAGCGACGAGGGCTACAAGATGTACACGAGTCGGGAGCCTCGATCTAAGCGTGCGCTGCCTTCTTTGGAGAAGCACCAAGCTAGCAGCGCATGAATAATAGGCAAGGGCAGCGCGGAAAATGAGTGATCTTTGCTAAAGCGCGCCCCGAGGGCTGAAAGTGAACTCGTCCTGTTCGTAGGTGAGATATCACGCGCAGCCCACGTTGCCATTGCACATATTTCGTATCACTTGTATTCTCGTCTGAACAGGAGAGCCTTGCTGAATGTCTCAAAAAAGGGAGAATGGAAAGACATCTTGGTTGCTGCGCCGTCTAGGGTAGGCTTAAGAAACATTGCCACGGCCGAGGCGCTGCGTTGGTGTCTTGCGGCTGTCTGGGCTTCCTACCGCCAACGCTCCCGTTACTGTCCCTCGTGCCCTTCCGACTCTTACTGCTGTTGCCCAACACCGGCGAGGCTTTTGGCATCGCCCACGAAGTTGCCGCTCCCGTCTATAGTGAGGCATGCGGATATCTCGACGTCAATGGGCCGTGGGTGGCCATCTCCGTCGATCATGGGAATGCCACATTCTGCCGAGCTGTTTCTGTGCATCGCTGCAGTCACAGCTTCGGCGATGGCAGCGGCCTGCTCGGCTGCCGACCCAGCAATATTGACAATGTTCGAGGCGAGACCAACAACCAGATGAATTCGGGGCTTCTGTGAGATACGCAACCTAACGCACCTGGTCCTATGAGGTTAGTCCCTCCGGCGGTAATAAATTTCATTCATTCCTTTTTCCTTCGCCATCGTGCGGGCCGTCAAACAATGGCTATAGGCTCGTTCCGAAGTAATCCGACGCGTGCGGTAGTGTGCCAAATAATGGAGCTGGCGATCACAACAATCCATGGTCTTTGCTCGCGACGCTCTCGTCACAAACTTGTACTCTCTCTGTTTCTTCAACGGCCACCATGGAAGAAGAACTCCAGAAGCTACGACAGCAACTTCGGGAAGAGCGATGCCGACGCGAAGACGAGCAACAGTTTAAGGTTCCGTCCTGTTCATGTAACACGAGTGTGGAATGAGCGGCGGAGAACTGACAATATGCGGTCGGGATCCACAGGGAGGTTGTGGAATACGATTGTATTAGGTGATCATCTACCCACGAAATAACTGGGAGTCGCAGACCGACAGTCTGAAATTGTTCCTAACTTTGAACTCTCATAAGGCAAGGCCGAGGTTGCGATACTCATGTTGACTCTCTCCACTCGGCGCCTCAGCATCGAGTGTATCCGTCCCACGGTCGCCATGAGGGTTATCCTTCTTTTCCGATTTCTCCCAGCTCGCCACTCCCCTGTCATTGTCATGATGTTGCGTGCTCTCCTCGGGGGCACCCACGGGCTGGAGCTCAAGACGCTCGTCGAAGCAATCATTCCGTTGGCGGGCAATCTGTCGTTGATATATCAGCCACGCTGCCTGCCCTTCAGCAAATGTCTGCTGTGCTGTTGCGACGGTGAACAAACACAGGGCAACTAGACAGAGGCAATAGAGGACATCAACTCCGGTAACACCTTGGCCTATGATGAGAGGGCTTCTCCCTAGAATAAGAGAGCCCGAGAGGTATAGTAGAAACGACGCGAGAGAAACACCACACCGCAGACCGTAGCTGTAAGCCGGGGCGTAGATACTGGTCATATGATTAGCAGTGCACACGACTTGGATCGGGACCCATACACAGCGCCGTGCGGAAAGATCATCTCTAGAAAGAGGCGTACCAGGCTGATAGATCCAGCGGCGATCACAATGCAAGCCCAGGACACGAGAAGACGGCATTCCGCGTGGTAGCGACCTGGCTTGTTCTCAAATCCGACGTTCGGCTCCCAAGGCTCGGAGGCGCCCTTGATATACGACATATCACAAGTCCTATCATTGGTGCTAGATGTAGAGATAGAGAGTTAAATATGTTAGCGGATGGAACCTGGACTCGTGACGTACTCGTTTTGGAGGTCTTCCCTCAGCACGTCGCCAAAGGCGATGGCTAGGGTGCCGCCGAAAAACATGATCACCGTGGTGATCCTGCTGACAAGCAGATGGATTTCGAGCCATCTTGGCATTCCCCTCGTAGCAACATGACGACTAGATGGCGCCATGAGAGCATGAAGTGGTGGTTGGTCCAACGGTACTGAATTTTCTGGCCCGAGTTATAGCTGTCTTGTAGTGTGAGGCGAGCCTTGAATTGTGCCGCTCGTGAGATATCACATGGCTGTGGGCCGTGATCTTCGGCCGAGGCGTTCTCATAGAAGAAGGGTGTCACCGAGAAACATGGAGATGCAGCCAAATTATTATAGCGGCGGTTTTGTGGGTGTTGATCCCGTGCAGGCACAACGCAGCCTCATTCGCCCACTGCGCAGAGTGCGCGCTGTCTTGGCATTGAAGGGCTGAGCGCCCATCCCCGGCTGTGTGGCTTGTCGGCTGACAGAGGAAATTGGGTTCAACTCCAGACAGACCCGCTAGATCAGCCTTACTAGTCACGCCTCCGCGGATGACGTTGCTAGTGCGTTGGGGCTGTTCCCCCGGCCAAGGCGGATAGATGCTAAAAGGAAGAGAGGGCAGAGTATGATCAACATTTACTTAAACATCTAGAGGGCAAAGAAAACAAATTGCTCCAGCTTCGGCGCTCAACAGTCACGCACGACATACCGAAACACGTTGCATCGACTTGCGACTGTAATTGATCGGTTCAGCTGGTTTCGCATAGAGGGCCTCATTCGGCTGTGCGGGCGACGAGACAGTCAGGGGTTTGCATCGTTGCAATCCTTTCTTGGGCTGGAGTCTGTTCGTATAACTGAAAGGTTGACTTCATCACACTGCCTCTATTGCCCGAGTAGCATCTGCCAGGGTCCCTGAAGAACAACTATCTGTGCGCGTCTTCGGCATATTCGCTCGTATCTGCGCTCGTATCTGCTCTCGTATGTAGTTGAACAACACCAATCGAGGACACTATCTTCACAAAAAGTCAGCTTCCGTGCTGCCACTTCAGCCTTCATTTTCTTCACGATCCCATATGTCACTTCTTTCCCTGTCGCAAATACTCTCCATCTCGCTATACAAATGTCAAGCGTCAAAACCATCGGGCAAGCCCTCTTGCCATTGTGCCTTCTGCACACCGCGACAGCCGACAATGTCAAACTGGACTCAACACGCGTAAACTCCGGTCCGCTGACGAAGACGTTCACACCTCCTTCGACTTGTCTGGAAGAATTCATAACCACAACTAGTGGTCCCTTCACTGAGCTGAGGCTTGGATGCCAAGGGCCTGCTGGCGACGAGTGCTGTCCGACGGGATGGGCATCAAACCGCTATTTTAGCCCCGGCGTCTGTCCACTCGGCTACCAGGCCTGCACGCTGCCGACGACGACACAAAGGGACGAGACGACCAACCTGTGCTGCCCTTCGTATGTACCATCCGCGGGTCATGAAATTGTCCCTCTCATACAGTCCCTCTATGGAACGCTTGCTGACCTGCGTCTATCTCCGATAGCGGCTTCGACTGCGTAACGGACCTCCATTATGCTACATGCCACAGCCTGCTCCAAACGCCGGAGCCGTTCCCGTACAGCTGGAATGGTACCACCGGAACATTAACAGTTACTTGGGTTACCGCAACCGCAATCCAAATCAGGTTCAAGGCGTCAGACAGCGACATCGTTCCCATTCCGACGGCGTCATTCAGCCTACCGGGCAAACCGATGAGCATGGGAGTCAAAGCTGGAATCGGGGTCGGGGCCACCGTCGGTACCATAGCTCTCCTTGTGGGACTATGCTGTGGGATTCGCAAGTATAGATCTCGACGACAGCGGGCTGGTGGCATGATTTCATCAACACAGGGCCCGTCGCTGCTGGACAGTCCCTCCGAAGTCCCGCTTGGAACGTACCCCGACGACAACCAGGCTCCTCCGCTCTATACAAGAAAATAGTTCTTTCAGCAAGTCGAAGACACGATGCCCTCCCTGAGCCCAAAGGTCCGACACAAAGGCGGGCTAACACAAAGAAGAGCAGCAGGAGAGGGCAACGCCAATCTACAGCAAGAAACCAACGTTGGAACTTGTTAATGCCGCCAAACTTGGCTCCTCTCGGGTCTTCGCCAGCCGGGAGCTGGTCATACGGACTGATTCGGGTTTTATCAAGTCCCATCAACCCCCTATCACGGCGAGCCCAAGACCGCTTCACACATATACCCGGCGTCTGCGAGCTTGGACTCGACTTTGCCGGTTTTCCGATATGAATCGGTTTGCGGGCTCGATTTCGTAGACCTGGGGAGTGATCATGCTGAGAGCGCGTGAACTGCTGTGGTGTCGCCTCAGGATCTTGGATCTGCACAGCTTGTCAGTAGTCCCGATGACTGTTTTCAATTTCATTCCTCCTACCACTTTGTTTACGTTAAAAGGACGCCAGCCACGCGGGCGGCATACTCTGACTCTCCATTCGTGGTGTGTTGGCTCCCAGTAGCCAGCAAACATGGGTACATTCGCCTTCAACCCCAGCTGGCAGCCTTTGTTGAGCCAACTAGGTCCACTTTTGCGTGCTGTCGACTTTTCCTTCTCCTCGTCCGTCATTTTTGTCTTCACTTTCGCCCTGGTACGAGCCATTGTAGGAGCCAAGGTAGCAACGAATATGGCCGGCATGATTTCGACAAGCGATGTTGACGTCGGTGCTAGTAAATATTCAACACGGATAAATCCCTTATCGAGGTATTCAAGGAGGGGTTTTCGAAGGACAAGGAGCTCTTCGCGGGTCATATTGAATAACGGTCCCCACGGAGGGCTGTTTCTCATCCCAAGCTGTTTACGATTAACCTCTGCCTGGAGAGCATTTCCCGTTGCTATGGGCGAAGCATATAGCCCCAGCCAGTGGCTTGCATCCGAGGACTATGAATTTGGCGTTTCATCTCCCGCTCATGTCATCGATGCGTCTAGCAAGCCCAAGGCATTGTGCGTGTTGTACAATCTTTTCTAACAGGCGTTCATTCAGACCAAACACTCGATCTGGCCTCCATTCGGGGAAGAGACATGACAAGAATGCCACTGCTGCTGGGCCTCGCCGAGTAATAGCTTCATTGTGCTTGTTGAACCAGGCTTGAATGATAAGCGTTTTGCGCCCTTGGCTATTGCCAATGCTCGATGACTTCTTAGCGTTGCTCTCAAGGCTTTCGAACAGGTCAGAGAGCAATCTAAAGGGGAACGGCATGATTGAAAGAGACAGAATAAGAAAAGGCCAATGCCAGTGAAAACAAGAAAGGGGGAATGCCAGCTTCTATACTGCATAGATCTGGGCAGACTACTCATCGATGAGTGAAAAGGCTCTCTTACTTGGCAGTCCTTGCCGCCGAGCGTTTTGTGATGAAAAGTACTCATGATGAATCGCCCATCGAAAGGCTCCACGTTTTACTAGGACCATCGAGTGCCCATCTGCCACCGTGAGCTAGTATGCCGGGTGAGGGAGGGCCCTGATTCGACCATACGCTGGCCGAGGTTCATGAATGTAGATCTTCTGAGCTGCGCCCGGGCAGCACAAGCGTTTGACAGGGACTCCGCAGCCAGACTACATTTGGGCATTAGACCAGCTGCGCTTCATCTATGAGTATTGCGGCGCAAGGCTTCCAACAGTGATCCTTACGGACCGCTGCCTTGCGTATATGAATGCAGTATCAGCCGAGGCGACGTGTATGTTTGGTTCTCCTTCAGGTGCACCTAAGCTCACTGGTACCATTGGTGAGCATAGCACCATAACGCTCTGCCAGAGTTGCTGGAACGGGGATGAAGCCGGGTACTCATACTGTGGCATTCTTTAGGACGGCGTCCCCTCTGTTAAAAGACCTTGCTCTACCCTCGCCAAGTACTGCATGATGACACGTTCCACGCTCGATCAATGCTACACGCCCCCGGTGGCATCTCGTTGTCGATGCAGCTTGCGGTGAGCGCGAAGGTTCTCCAATCTTACGAAACAATGGCCGCACAGCATGCAAAAATACCTGGGTGGGTTTGTACTGTGCTTCCTGCCAGGCATTAGTCCTTTCAGTGTCTGAAGAAGGTCTAGACAGGGTTACCCCCTCATTGATGTGTCTTCTCACATGTTCTGCACGCGAGTAGCTTTTCGGACAGCGCGAAAAATTGCAATAGAAGCGCTTTCGAACAGTCTCACTGCTGACTTTGGCGATTTTATCCTTGGGGAACTCACACAATACCGGTGCCTTGTCTGATGTAAATTGTGCACTATGCACCATGTGAGAGTCACGATCGAGCTGTGATTCGCCCGCCCAACAGTCGGAAGTCAGCCAGGAGACGTCATCCCACCAATTCGTACCCAGATGTGTGCCGAACAGCCAAAATTCTGTCTCGGAGGGGGAAAGGTTTGCGTCAATTTGCGCCATGGAGCTCTTTGTCGCAGATACGGAAGCCCGAGTCGCAGCACGCCCACTCCATTATTACTTCCTTGTTACATATACACATCGGATGACCCTGGCCGCTTTCGCCCTGCATTAACCACGGCATTCTGCACTCGGTCTTGAAAGTGGACGCAGGTTCTCCGCTAGTAAGTATGTCTACTTCTATGCTCGACGCCCAGATGTGGTCATTATATTGTATCAGTCGGCCATCAGCGATACTATAGCATTCTCTCCTCGTGCCGTTACTTTCGTCCATATGGCTAGCGGCTTCATCTAGCCCGTCCAAGATGGTAGGAGATCTCCACCATAATGCCGCTCTCGTTCGGACCGGGGCGGTGCGCTTCCGACTCTACAAGTATGGTCGTGCATGTCCCGGCCTGGTTGGAGGGGAATAGCTGTCAATATGCTCCAGTGCCTCCAATAGCCATACGCGCCGTTCACGAGCCTAGCGGCTGGAAACCGGGCGAAAATGAGGGCGCAGTGTCCGCCAAGTGCTCTGAGACAAGCGAAAATCCACAAGGCGGAGGGACAGCTGCAAGTATCGGCGGATTTCGTGGCCAATCTTGCCAGGCAAGACAACGAGCGGTCAGAGGTGGTGCAAGAGAGCGAGAGGGCTGTGGACCTGGCCCACGCTCGTTTCAAACAATCTGTGCTGGAGATTGTCGAAGCAATGAATACATTCATGAGGCCTTGACTGCGGGGACCGCAAGGCAGGCGATGGGACAATGGTGCCGGCTCCAGGTGGTGTGGGAGCTCGTCGGGCGCGATTGGACAGGCTGCGGGAACGCGACTTGTGTTATAGAGGGACAATAGCGAGCACATTGCCGTATTGGGGCTTCAATAGACAATACTCAGACAACAAAACTAAAGATATTCAAGATTGATGTACAGTGCGGCGTTCGAATAAAGAGTCAAAACCCACCGCTCGCAGCATCCAGCTCAGCTCCCTAGAGAAAGACCAATCTTGCGAACCTATCCGATTCACAACGACGCGTCTGCGCTACTATGCAAACCACGATGGCGAACCACGTCCCACCACCATACTCAGGCCAGCCACGACGATACCCTGGGCCAGTCAGCGCCGTCGTCGCACCCCAGGCGGCTCTAGCCAACAACGACTACGCGTTTCGCATTTGCATTGACACGTCCACAACTATCCGCCAGGACAAGAACATTGTCAATATTGCTGGGTCGGCAGCCGAGCAGGCCGCTGCCATCGCCGAAGCTGTGACTGCAGCGATGCACAGAAACAGCTCGGCAGAATGTGGTATTCCCATGATCGACGGAGATGGCCACCCACGGCCCATTGACGTCGAGATATCCGCATGCCTCACTATAGACGGGAGCGGCAACTTCGTGGGCGATGCCAAAAGCCTCGCCGGTGTTGGGCAACAGCAGTAAGAGTCGGAAGGGCACGAGGGACAGTAACGGGAGCGTTGGCGGTAGGAAGCCCAGACAGCCGCAAGACACCAACGCAGCGCCTCGGCCGTGGCAATGTTTCTTAAGCCTACCCTAGACGGCGCAGCAACCAAGATGTCTTTCCATTCTCCCTTTTTTGAGACATTCAGCAAGGCTCTGCTGTTCAGACGAAAACATAAGTAATACGAATATACCCCCACGACGAACTCTTCGTGACCGTGGAAGCCGACTACCACCGGCGTCTACTGCAACCGCGTTCGGGAATACAACCTTTCTAATTCAGAGCCGCTTCTACCGTTGAAAGCACAAAATCTGCTTTTAACCACTGCACAAAGGTGCTCAGAAGATACATGTTTTGACTTTGCTCAGGCAACACAGAAAGATCTGCTTAAAAAAATGATTGGGATTGTCCGGAGTCGCCAGCTTGAGGAGGCATCCGTGATAGTATGCGAGACTTTTTGAATAGAGGGGTTATCAAACGCCGCCGTAACATGTGCAGAGAATATCGCTCTGCTGCTTCAGACCTCTTGGCAAAGAACGGTCAGAAGTGGATGTAGTCGACGGCGCTGTTTAGGGGTAGCGTACTACAAAGGTACTGATCCATTGCTCTCAAGGCCTCCGAGGCCATCCCGTCCTCTAGCAAGTGGTCAATTGGAGCAGCGAAATTACGCAGATCGACACCCGCCTTTAGTCGACCGACATGGACATCCAGTTCTTGCAATTTATGCGTTAAAGTTTGTCCTGTTTTACGAGAGAAGGTTGGTAGCGAAATCAGGTGAAATAGAGAGCCACCTATTCTTCAGCCAGGTTAGTTCCAAATATGATAGCATGCCTGATCACCGACAATAGGCTGACCACGTTTCTTCCCAGTCGCGCAAGGGGCCGTCCGATATGGATACGCACTCAAGATCCAGCCCGCAGGGGCACGAGACACCCTCTCCCTCTGGCGGAGCTAGCCCGACCGGCGAAGACGATTCGAATCGGGTGGATTTCGCTCAAGGCCGAGTTCTGTAGGTCTCGTCTGATTACTGTGGGTTTGGCTAGCTGATCATTGACTGCGTCTACTACAGATATATATTTGAACAAAACTCGCAGTTCAACAGGGCTATACTCCTGCTGCTGTATGGGTTCTGTATTCGTCTACATCATGAAGACTACGCCTATATTCGCGCTTTCATAGAGCGACATTTGAGCTTGCGATGCGTTTTGCAACGGCCGTATCATTGGCAACAGAAATCTACGCCGGAGTTGAGCTCTGTAAGTTGATGTCCGATTCACCTCTATTCTTCCGCTTTATTCAGGTGAACATGATATGGATTGTCCTGATGCTCACAAGGGTTCTAGTCGAGACAGAAATGCTATAGGAGGGTCACGGTCTCTTTTCACATGACTTATCTAACGCTTGACGCCAACGAAATGGATGGAGCGAGAGATGTATTTGACCGAGCTTCACTATTTCCATTCATCCACAAACCAGGAATCGGGAAACAGAAAGGGAAATATATTTTCCAGGCTTCCGCTTCGGTGCTGCTCACACTTACAGTCCCGGAAGAATCAGAGTCCCATGAAGAAGAACTCAGTCTGTTGCAACATCCGCAAGCCCTGTGGGTCGTCCTTGTTATCAACGCTCAGCGACAGTTCGTCTTCGAAAACAGACCTGCACAGCACTCCACACCCATTGCCCAGTTTATTCGTGGCGTTAGGTCGTCACTATACTCGCAAAGAATGCACGCGCAATCTATATACAATGCTTTGAGTGAGGCACTGAAAACCTGCGATAACGGATGTCTCTTCGATGACGAGAACTTCTCGAAATCAACGTTATACCACTTCGCCATTAAGGCGTGCGATGAACTGGAGGCATCGATAGCTTCGAGTCTGGTATTCATGCGGAGAACGCTGAATAACTATGTCACCCGACTGTGCAAAGAGGCTCATCCTTGTGAGCAGACTGGAATAGGCTATTGGTCACAGAAAATGGAAGAGGAAACAATCGCACTGGAAGATTTGGAGGCTCAAATACACAAATTAGGTTCGCAAGCCCGAGAGAGTGTAAGAAAACCCAGCCTCATGACAATACTGATTATCGGGCGTTTCTAACACAAAATTCAGCGCAACGCTGTAAGAATCCCACAGGCTCTTTAATCACCAAATCTGCAACTAATACACGTAGCTCAACGGAGTCACCGCAGTACTGGAAGCTCGGGCAGCCTTACAGCAAGGAGAACGTATGAAATCTCTAGCATATCTTGCGACGATATATCTGCCACTAACGGCAGCTGCGGTAAGTATTTGGCATTTGTCAGTCAATTGATGTATTGCTGACAACGGTGTGCCAGTCGCTGTATAGCATGAGTGTTCTTCCCGAATCCGCATCGTTCGCGTCGTTCCTCATCTTCTTCGCGATATTGTTCTTCTTCACTATACTGCTGGGACTGAACCTGTCAGTACTGTCGGCTCTTCCTGCGAAAACGGCCCGTTACTTTCGAAGACGGTCGTTTGCAAAACGTCAGCGAGATCTATCGCCTACGCTTCCCTCATGGATGGAGAACTACATCAACGCGTATATATCTCTTCTCGACCGGTCTAGCAACGTCTGTGTCATCGGCTTTGATTATGGACTAACATCAAGACCAAATGGCTTCCTCTGGTGGATACCTTACCTTCTCTATCGGTTCATGTTTTTCGTTTTTCGAACATTGCCAGCTCTTGTGTTGCGCCACTGCTTGATCCCAGAAATCCTGTATCCTCGATACCAGTGGCTTCTGTTCCAGTTCAGGCACAACCGATACGTCACCATCGTATTTCATCCCGCTCTTTTCGTGATAGATGCCATTCGGTTTAGCCTTGTTCCGGCCTGGGTTGTCCTGGCCGCCTGCATCATATGTTATCTCGTTCTACAGGACGCGTTCATTGGGATCTTCAAGTTATTGGCATGGCTGCTGAAGCAGAAGCCACATGTACTACGAATGGAGGAGGAGCTTGGGTAGATTTCAATGGAATGCGACGGGCTAGAAAGACAGCTTCCGCCTAGACAACACTGTGACTGACATAGCTTCAAGCCTCGCAAGCCCCTCTGAAACACCAGGCCATCGAGGGTGCCCAACACCTCCTCGAGAAGCGGCGAAAGTCGGGCAAAAAGGAATAGTCAGAACATTGGCCTGGACAGCTGTCAATTGGGGTAGCTATTGAATGGGGGCCGTCAGGGGTGGCTTTGTACAGGGGAGTTGGCGATCCATGGTTGGAGACCCACCACTGTCGGCCATTTCTTGCTGTCGTGGATCTCTGTTCAGCACGATCTCCACCACGCTTCATCCATGTAAGCCAATCGCACCAACACCCCCCTCCGAATATGGAAATTTTAAGAAGCACCCTAGTCCGACTGTTAATGATGGACGCAAAGGCGGACATGCACGGCCGTTGTTCAAGGTTTCCTTCTCGTGGGGGTTATGCCAACTTACACCCCAACAGACGCCTGCCACCCCTCTGCCTCTTTGTCTGGGTTAGACAATGCATTGAAAGGTGCAATGTTCTTTGTCTACCGAGTTCGGCTGTTGTGCGTTATCAGGGTCTTGGGAAAGATGGTATTCGGCCGTCTTGTGACCCCGCATCGAGTGATGCCGTCGTGCAATAGCATTGGTCAGCGGATCGCTGATGGCACGGCCACTACGCGCCACGTTCGTGGTTGGCTATCACCAGCGAAATGGGCGTCCCGGGCGGACACAACCCAGTAGTAACCAGCAGCCCACGGGTCAATCCTCACTCGCTCTGCTTTGACGAGGAGTCCGTCTCCAGGAGCGCCTGTTGCAATGCGAAGTGGCACGCAAAGACGCGCCTGCGATCGGACAACGCGATGGCCCGAGGAATCCGAACCCTCTCAACACGCGGTGGATGCGCGAGGGGAAGCTCTGCATTACTCGGTGTAGTCGGAAGCGTGATGTGGCCTACGTGCGTAGATGCTGTAAGCGGCGGTTTGGTTCTTCGTATGTGGCCTAGCCTGATGGGGGCATTGAAGACCTTTTATGATACGTGCGACCATTTCACCCCGTACAGACCCTTTGTCTAATTTTGCCCAGAGTCCGTAAGGATGCTAGGTCTAGCCTGAATTAGACGACGTATCCATTGCGAGACCAGTGCGAGCGGCTTTGATAGGTTGCACCTGATCGTTTCCACGAAGCTGGCACCATAGCATAGACCTCAATTCAGGGGTCATAAGGAGTGTGTCTGTGAATGGTTGCCAGGCGCGGCCAATTGACTAATGCTGTACTACATGTCGCTCCGACGTCGGCGTCCTACCCCACCTTGTGCTCATGGGGCCGTGCTAGTCCTGTTGGAAAGAACATGGTACGTTCTTTCCACCATGATTCCACTCTCGTTCATGCCTTGGTGGTGTGCCTCGGGGTCTACGATTATGGTTGTCCGTGTCCCAGGCTGGTTCGAGTGCACAGCTTTTGATGTGCTCCCGTGCCTTCGATGCCCGTCCAGGTCGTTCGTCTTAGTTCGCACGGACTCGCCCAGCCGGGGGAACCCCTTGACCAGGAGCTGCCGCACAGCCGGGAAACAGGCGCACATCAAGCCCACCGCATCTCACAAGGCAGCCTCGAATTACCCTTCCTACCCAACGTGCTCATAGGATGCACCTTGGAATGCGCACGCCAATATTGTTTGGCACCCGAGGACGAACTGCTGTGCGCACGAAGACTCGTGTTACTGAACTCTGAACTGTATTCCTACTCGGTTGTAGCCGCTAATTTAACCGCAGCCATGCCCGGTGAGCGGGGCCTGGCAGGCAGCCGACGCGGCCGGATTAACCTCCGGCCGCCCCACTTCGCCAGTGCAATGTAAACAAAGCCCCGACCAGCTGCCCCCAGAATTCCCGCTTTAGAGCGTGGTTCTTTACTAATATGCAGTCTGTCTAGGCTCCGTCGAAGCGACTCGCCTCATGTCTTGGGTCTGCATACCTACAGTCTCCCCCCAATGCTTAGCTTTGTCTGGTTTGGGACTCGATCCTAAAATGCCCAAGGATCCCCGTCAGTTCTATGAACTTGATGGCTTTTGCGGCTGCCTTGCGCTCGCTCAATATGTCCCGGAGGTCGTGTCGTCCGGAGAGGTGGCCTAGTTCCTGGTGTCGGAGTTGTCGATACTTGCGGCATCGCAGCAGGACGTGCGATACCGTTTGGCGTCCTTCCCGGCATGGGCAATTGGCAAGACTCGTGTTACGACCCAACATGCGACCACATGCGCCGCCAAGCAGCCCGCACGTGACATGACGCATTATCCACTATTTTCCACCAAAGACAGCCTTTGCGCTTGGTGCCGCCCTTGCCACCGTTGTTGCAGTCTTTGAAATTGTCATACTATAAAAAATCTTGCTGTTCATGGAATGTGCATCCCTTAATCCAAAAGTGACAACGTTGTCACCTTCGTACAGAGACGTGATGTTCAGATGTCGGTTCCTGGATTATTCGCGATTGGGACCATAGCCGGCGGCTTCCTTGGCTGCTTGATCAGCTGCTGAGACCACAATCTCGTTTCCTTTCGTTCTCTCCGTCAAGCTACATCAATAAGCCACCCATCACCACGCACTCACCCCCTCCCCCAGGTGTGGCCCTCCACCACAAAGCACCGCACGCCCCCGGTTACCGTTCCAATACCGGCTGCTTGACCACGTCATCATGGAACGGCACCCGCTGTATGCGTCTCCAAGCCCTGGGTCATCGCATACACCCCTCGAACCCGACTTTCAACCCTCCTCGCTGTGGCATCCAGATTCATGTCAGTATGTCAGGCTCAGGAAGTGGAAGACCAGCAGGGCTGGGCTTGTTGAGAGCCTTTATATGTGAGAAGCCGCCTAGAACGCTGCTGTTAGTCGTCGCAACAGTGAATCTCGGCCAGCGTATGCTCGAATCAGGGCCCTCCCTCATCCGGCATACTAGCTCACAGTGGCATATGGGCACTCGATGGTCCCAGTAAATGTGGAGCCTTTCGATGGTCGATTCATCATGGGCACTGTTCTTCACAAAACGTTCGGCGATAAGGACTGCCAAGTAAGAGAGCCTTTTGATTCATCAATGAGTAGTCTACCCAGATCTATGCAGTATAGAAGCTGACATCCCCCCTTTCGTCTTTTCAATGTCATCAGAATTTTCTTCTGTCTCTTTCAATCATGCCGTTCCCGTTCAGATTGCTCTCTGACCTTTTCGAAAGCCTCGAGAGCAACGCTAAGAAGTCATCGAGGCTTGGCAATAGCCAAGGGCGCGAAACGCTTATCATTCAAGCCTGGTTCAACAAGCACAATGAAGCTATTCCTCGGCGAGGCCCACCAGCAGTGGCATTCTTGTCATGCCTCTTCCCCGAACGGAGGCCAGATCGAGTGTTTGGTCTGCAGGAACGCCTGTTAGAAAAGGTTGTACAACGCGCACAATGCCTTGGACTATCCCGAATGGAGCATCTCCAAAGATGCAGAACCGTTGGCGGTTTAGACTTTGCAAGCTCAGTCGAGCGCGTGATGGCTGTAACAGACTGTGAATCAAGACCCAGCCAAGAGGTATCTCTGGAGGAGCTCGACGATATTCTCGACCAGGTTGCAGCGTCATCACCTTTTTCTGCCGATAGCCTTCGACAAAGAGTTACATCAAAGCATGGCCGATTGATGACCGCAGATGCCTTGCTCACGAAAGTGTTCCGAGTCCTGCGAAGCTCCGAGGCCAAATGGACGATTCGGATGCTATCAAAAAATTATAGCCCAGTCTGCGTTCCAGAGACGCTAGTCATGAGCAGATTTCATGTTCTCCTGCCTGGTCTCCTGCGCTTCCAGAATTCGATCCCAGCAACTGTGGGGCTCCTCGACAAGCCGAGTATTCGGAACATGTCTATCCAGCCTTCTGTGGCTTGTGGCAAGCTTTTGGAAGTCACTAGAAGAGAATTCGTGCCGCAGGTTGGTATAATGACTGGGCGTACGGCATATGAAAAGGCAAGGAGCATCAGACACTGTTGCCAGTTGGCTGGGTCGAGACGGATGAGCGTGGAGAGAAAGTACGACGGAGAATATTGCCAAATTCATATCGACCTTCAAAAACCAGGAGCCAACATTCGAATTTTCTCCAAGAGTGGAAGAGACTCGACAAATGACCGTATTGGAATCCATCAGGCACTGCGGGACAGCCTTGAGCTTGGCACAACAGGCTGCAAGATCCAGAAGCGGTCCATCCTTGAGGGCGAGCTACTGGTATGGAACGGCGACGGCGAAAGAATCGAGCCATTCCACCAAATCCGCAGGCACGTAAAACGATCTGGCCGGTGTATTGGAACTGCCGGAGATTCGCCCATCGGAGCGAGGGAGCATCTAATGATCATGTTCTACGATATTCTATTACTGGACAATATTGTCTGCGGCTTGGAGTCTCATGATGAACGGAGACGGCTGCTACAATCTCTGGTTCGTCATATTCCAGGCCGTGCTGGCATCGGTTCCCGCGAGATTATCGACTTCTCCTCTGTTGATGCCGAAGAACGACTCAGTGACGCATTCGCTCGAGCCATCACCCAGCGATGGGAAGGGTTTGTACTCAAAGGTTGCGACGGCCCCTACTTCTCATTCTGTGGACATGAATCATATATCAAGCTCAAGAAGGATTACATTCCGGGCCTGGGTGACACCGCAGACTTCGTTCTTATTGGCGGACGCCGCGACGCGACTGACGAGTTCGAACTTGACGTCGGGAAGTTATGGTGGACGTCATTCTATATCGGCTGCATTGAAAATAAGGACGAAGTGCGCCGCTTCGATGCGAAGCCGAGATTCCGCATGATTGATGTAGTTGACAGACATGGCATCTCGAAAGAGAACATCACATACCTCAATCGACATGGCTACTTCGGCCGGGTACCATTCACCGCCTCTATGGAGGAGTTCGATGTCTTCGTCGAGCCCGCACGAAAATTGCAGCCTGTGGACCTATTCAAGTATCCGTTCATGGTAGAAGTGGTCGGGGCTGGCTTTGATAAGCCCGCGAACACTGGGTACTATGCTCTGCGATTTCCACGAGTATTGAAAATTCACGAGGACCGCTCACTTCAGGATGCCGTCAGCTTTGAGGAGCTGCAGGAAATGGCCCAAAGCTGCCTTAGGATACCTGAAAATGGAGGACAGGAGGAGCAACGTTGGTCTAGGAGGCTGCGTGGTTTTGAGACCATGTTTGACAGGTCGAGGACTGCCTCTCCCAGCGACAGCGAATTGTCTGGCGCAGGTATATGTGCAGACAGTCTCGTCAACCGGCAAGAGATTCTGGTGCCAGTTGCTGCCTCTCAGCAGCTTGATAATGTTCCTCAAAGTTTATCAAAAAGGAAGGTTGGTCAGGAGATTGCCTTGTATGGTAGTACCACCAACAAGCGAGTAAAGCAAGAGTAAGTAATGGAAATACAAAAACTCCTCTCCAAGTCTATATGCCTTTCGCAGTCTTCGTTTCCAACCATAGCTGATTCGACCAAGACTTAAGATTGTCTTCAGCATTCGAGACGGGGTTGATCCCAGCTTCTGAGCAGCGTCATGTCGCTCACGGAGTCTTTCGACCTGAAATGCAAGCACGGCAAAATCTCCCACGGGCATGTACGTGTTCAAAACAAGCTGGTGACTTTGGCAATCAGGAACAGCAATCACGTTTTCAAATCAAATGCAATGGAGGCGATTGCAGATTTAGACGTCAGCTCGAAGAGGAGCAACGCCGACGCGAAGAAGCTGAGAATCGCGCAAAACAGAATGAACGCCAACGCAACGAGGAA
This sequence comes from Emericellopsis atlantica, assembly GCF_019669845.1. Taxonomy (NCBI): domain Eukaryota; kingdom Fungi; phylum Ascomycota; class Sordariomycetes; order Hypocreales; family Bionectriaceae; genus Emericellopsis; species Emericellopsis atlantica. The sequence goes on along the minus strand of NW_025764754.1, from coordinate 20,338 downwards.
TAGCACCGACGCCAAGAAGCCGAGAATTTGGCAGTAGGATCGTGTCCGCAAGCGCTTCAGCAATACTTAGAGGCTTGTCATGAGATCGATCTTGCTGCCGAAGTGATTATGAAAATTATCGAGCAGCAATGTTTGATATCAGCCAAAACGTAATCCAATTACACTACAAACCTTTGTAGATATTCTAAAAGCTTCTTCAACATGATCTCCCCAGTCCTCCAGCCTTATGTGAGCTTGCACCGCACGGTGGCCCATGTACTTTCAACGTGTCCAAGTGTCTAACACTGAGCGAAGCAATTTGATGCAGCGCATCTGGTTGCCCACGGGAAAGGTGAGCAGCCAGTTCCCCCCGCGGTATTCAGGGTATTCAGCAAGCGAGGCACCACCCAGCTCTCGCAGCGCCCTGTCGTACGCCTCCAAGTCTTGTCCATATGTACTAACGCCAATCGATTTTCTAAGCATCAGGCCACTCTTATAGTATTCCCACACTAGCTCTCCGTGGTCTCCGATGACTTCGTCGTGATGAGTGGTGGTATAGAGCAGGTTGTGGATATTGAGCACCAATTTTTGTTCCGGGAAGCGAATCTCGGCTTTGCTCACGTCAATTTGGCAAGGCTTCCGCAACGCTCGTGTGAGGTATTCCCAGTACCGTTGACTGAGACGAGTGTTGCTGCTCTGATTCGTCACCACTAGAGCGTGGTAACCATCGTATCCACAAAGTATAGTAAAATAGATAGACTTCTGACCAGCTGCATCAAAGGGCTGATGGTGTTCGAAAAATTTGTTCCAAAGCTGTGTGGTTTCTGGATCAGGCCCGTGAACAAAATTCTCGGACTCCATCCTGTCATAAGATGCACCATCGAGGATGTCTGCTCGACGAAGTACATTATATGTGCTTCTGAACGGTAGAATCCGGCTGAGGTCACACGAAATGAGCGAGACTGCTCAAGTTGGCAGGATTCGGGACTGGGGCCGAAGGCGAAACTTGATCTACAAGGGCCAGGATCAGGAGCCGCGGACAGGTTCCGTAGAATGCGTAGTGGACGTCCACAATTGACCGCCGACAAATGTGCTGCTGCAGTAGGCTCTATACTTGCCGTCTACTAAGCCACGGGGCTGCCCAACCTTCAAGATTTGCGTCGACTCACTCCCTTGGCAGCTGCGTACACGTGTCGTCCCCAGTGCCGCTTGCCATATCCGAGCCAGCGTGTCAATGTACGCTTGAACGTAAGAGTTATGGCTGAGACAGAGTATAATGAGGAGGTAAGCGCGCTCCCAGTAATATCAGTATCACGCCTTGTAAGGGATCGTATTTCCAGAAGGGAGGTTGTCAATTATCTCGCTTTAGAATATTAGTAACGTGATGGTGTAGGGCGGCCTAAATCTGCTCAAGGAGGCTAGCCAGATACGAGAGCGTGTATCCTGATATGTACAGTACTATCTATTATCTGGGCGATGGCCCTGCCTCGCTAGTTTGCCTTCATCTGGGATCTGCCGACCGGCGGAGCCGCCGTGGTACTGTTCTCGTTGCCTTTGATGCCTCTGACCCGGATCACTGATACACCAGATGGCTGGGCTGGGGTCGAATGCCGCTGCTCGCCACGCGGGATTCTGGAACTGTTGCGCGGCTGTGCCGATTCTACCAGAGCTGCTGTTCCACTTGAATCAATTCTGGAAGCAATGGTAGGAATCTGATTCTGTGCTGCGAGAGCTCGTTGAGTAAGCCCATCTAGCTTCTGAAGAGCCTTGTCATACTCCTCATCGTGTAGCTTAAACTTGACTATGTTAGAGTGCGTACGGTTGATGGCACAGATATGCTCTGGACCGTCCTCCCAAGACCGGCAGCGCATAGCCGAAGACTTTGTAAGAAGAACCATTTTTGGTCCGTCCACTATGTACCCAATTGCTATCACTGTCCTGTTCTGCGTCAGCATGTTTACTTCGGTAGAGAGCGGAAGCAAGATCTCTCTAGCTGTTGGCGACTCGGCCGTTTCATAAAAACACGTGATCAGCTACTTTCGGACAATCAAGGAGCTGCTTGCGGCGATGCGCGATGCGCGATGCAATCAAGGCACATCTTTATTCAGTGGGAAACAGCCAACAGTGTCGAGTCCAACGAAAACGCTGTCGATGCAGATGCTTCAGTAGGTTAGTGTCCTCCAGCATTGATTCCTCAGCTTCGAAAGCCGATCTCTCTTCTTTGAATAGCCTCCGGTTTGTTGTTGTGGATTGATGCTCCCTTTTACGGTAGGTGCGCTGCAGGTCGATAGACGCAAATTGGCGGCGCTGACCGATTAAGGACGACACACGGCTCAGGGCAATCGAGCTCTCAGAACACTGTTGGCTGTCGTGACCTGCGAGCTACGCGACAAGCTGATGGCAGCCTAAGGAAGCTGGGAAAGTGAGTGAGTTAGATCAACGCGGAGGGCAACTAGAGATGAGCACAGCCCTGGGTTTGTCTGGACAGGCGCCGGCAAGAACACAGCAAAGCGAAGTAGATGTTGCAGTGGGGCTGTGATACAGTACAGTTGTGAGCGAATGCAGCTTCCTATTCATGCACTCTGTCTGTTTGTGAAGCCTGGATCCGGATCTGTAGGTACATGGATCTACGTTGATGATCGAAAAGAAGCCGCGCTGGCGCTGCCACAGTGGCCTGCGAGCGCTATAGGTACTGTCAGGTCTTTATGAGTGGGTCGTAGCCCGTCAATACGGGTGCCATTTAGCACAGTGACTTTCACACGTCGAACACTTTCAGCGACCGGCGAAGCACAGCTTTATGTTCGGCAATTCGCCGTCCAAATAGAGAATTTTGCAAAACACACACTGTATGGAGCCCTTCTGAACCTTCGTGTTATTCTATTCGCTAGGAAGCTGTGAATGCTCAAGACGGTACGATACAGGACCGCTTTGTGGCGAGTTTGTCGTTTCCTTGACACTAGCCAACAGTTCAGTAGACTAGGTCCCGCCTGCTGCACCCATGTCTTATCGTAACCATGCCTTCCCTGATAGATATCATCCCTTGGAAACGCTGCTATCCTGTTAAAGCCTCGCCTTGGGACTCACGGCGGCCTTGACAACCGTCGTCGTGCGCGGTCGCTATCTGTCTGCCATGGGTGCATCTGTATATGATGGGCCAAGCGGGCGCATTCTACGCGACCCCTGCGGTTGGGAAGCTCTTATAAGGCTCAGAGGAGTCTGATCGACAGGGGCAGAATGCAGCCACTCCAGCTTCTGATGTTAAACAGCTCTGGTGACGTGTGGCTGCCACACGGCAAGTCGTCGATCAATTGTGGCCTGGCCCGAAGTGGGAGCCCAGGCAGGTGTCCATAGCGTTGCCAGGGCCATCACACCCTCTCAGCTCTAATCCTCCAGTGTGGCTGCCACTCCAAGGAAACCCCAACCAAGAGTCCACAGTATTGGCGGGGCCAAACACACCCACTTAATTTTAGTCTCTCATTGTGGTTGCCACACGACAAGGGCCCCCAGGCGAGTGCCCACAGAAGTGGCGGGGCCATCACACCATCTTGATTCTAGTCTCTTACTGTGGCTGCCACACTGCAGTCACATCCAGGCAAAGTGCCCACCGCGATGGCAGGGTCATCACACCCTCTCAACTCTAGTCCTCCACTGTGGCTGCCACACAACAAGGACACCCAGCCCGGTGTCCACAATATTGGCAGGGCCACCACACCCTCTCATCTCTCATTGTCTCTCAGAATCCACGGTGGCTGCAGCTGCCCTGGAATGGTGCCAGGGCTGTCCTAGCCGAGGGTCGCAGTGAGCTTGGTGAAGACGGACACCCTCTCCCCTCTCGGGCCTAGCCGTCGGTCATGATCTGCCGTGGCTGCCAGATAGCGAGGTTGCCGGTCATGGGGGTTTCCTCACGCCGCCCAAGAGCACCGCCGGAGCCATCACACTCTGTCGAATCTAGTCTCTTTCTCTCGCGTGCGTAAACTGCAAGAACGCGGCCAGCGATGGCTGATCCAACCTCATCTCGATATCCTAGCGAGATCCCCTGGGAACTTCGCAGCGAGAATGATGGAGTGCTGTATCCGTACCTGCTGCGGACCAGGCATCGACCCAGAAATGACTACCCTATTCTTATCACATCTTACCCATGTACCGTGGCACTGTCGAGCAGTCGATCTTGGCAAATCCATCGTGTTAATCGTGGTAGCAGCTGGTGTCTGAAGCCAGCAACCAGGCTCTGGGAACAAAGTTTGCTGGGAGCCAACGGACGAAACGCTCTCCAACTTGAGTGCCGCGGCCCAGGAGTCGCTTGTAGCTCAACTAGAGGCCGAGCAGTATAAGATAGTTTCGCACACGCGATAGAGATGGAGAGGAATTGTAGGGTCATAGCAATCAGCGCGAATCACTTTGCCTGCCGGACAGTATTCCGGAGCGAGAAAAGAAAATCAAAGACAGTTGATATTTTGAACCCTTCAGACATGACCTGCTTTCACTGCGCCCGAATACATCGCTCTTTACATGATCCGTTAGTCTGCCCCTCGACGGCTTCCCTGTCTTTAACAGCTCCTGGCCGCTTCTCTCCCGCGAGATCGGTCTCGGTGAAACCTTGCATCCGGGCGTGTTGCTCCCAATAATCGTCCCGAACCCTGCAGCCGCCCTCGACAACCTTACTGCCGAATTGGCGAAACATAGACCTTGCTGTGACGATCGCAACCTGCCTCGAGCAGTGAGAAAATGGTATAATCTCCTTTTCAAAAAGGTCGTCCTTCTCAGCTTGGCTGGCAAAGATTTTGTAGAGCGACCTGTTTTTGTTGAAGAGAAGGTAGGAGTCTCTGTATGACAATATCCTAGCGCACTCGGCCGCAAGCATGAAGAGTTTGTCTCCGCGGTTGGGGACCAGAAAGGTGCGGCACCGATAAGTACGACCTCCAAGGAGCACCCCATTTGACATGACCTTCTTCTCGCCAAGCTCATCGATTCCACGCGGAATATATTCGTCGCTGGTCTCGTTGAGCTGGTCGGTCGTATGGTCTCTAACTGTTGGCAGAGCCCTTACAGCCGACTTGGTAGGAGTGGTCTTGGGAGGAACTGCCGCCAGCGCCGGAGGGGGGATATAGGCTGGTGCAGATTGATGCGGCATACTCGTGTCCTGCGAACCGAGGCACATGGGAGTGAGTGATGGACAGCTGATTGAAGCACAACTGGCAGGAATCTCGGATGAGATGTGCCTGGGTGCAGCGGGTTTCAAGGGCTCGACTTCGTTTCCGCGATGGGACGCTTACGCACGTGACCATCGGTGTTATCGTGCTGACCGCCAACGACAAAGGAGGCTGGCTGTTAAAGCGACAGCCTCTAGACTAAAACTAAGTGGGTGTGTCTGGCCCCGCCACTTCTGTGGGCACCTGCCTGGGGACCCTTGGAGTGTGGCAGCCACACTGGAAGATGAGAGCTGAGAGGGTGTGAATGGCCCTGGCAACGCTATGGACACCTGCCTGGGGCTCCCACTTCGGGCCAGGCCACAATTGATCGACGACTTGCCGTGTGGCAGCCACACGTCACCCGAGCTGCTTAACATCAGAAGTTGGAGTGGCTGCATTCTGCCCCTGTCGATCAGTCTACTCTTGGTGAGGGCTTCCCAACCGCTGGGGTCGCGTAGATGCGCCGCTTGGCCCATCATACACAGATGCACCCGTGGCAGACAGATAGCGATGGTGCACGACAATGGTTGTCAAAGCCGCCGTGAGTAGGCGAGGCTTGACCAGGATAACAGCGTTTCCAAGGGATGACATCTATCAGGGAAGACATGGTTACGACAAGACACGGGTCCAGCAGGCGGGTCCTAGTCTACTGAACTGTTGGCTAGTGTCGAGGAAACGACAAACTCGCCACAATCTTGAGCATTCACAGCTTCCTAGCGAATAGGGACGGCGAATTGCCGAACACAAAGCTGTGCTTCGCCGGTCGCTGAAAGTGTTCGACGTGTGAAAGCCATTGTGCTAAATGGCACTGGCACTGTCCCCTACGCAGCTGCAGCTATGTACTGTGGATTATGGAGAAAGGGCAGTTCGCGTCCGTTTCGAACCAGCCCACCCATGACTGACGACCTTGCCATGTGGCAGCCATGATGGACCATGAGAGATGATAATAGTCGAGAGGGTGTGATGGCCCCGCTAGCATCTGGCTTGGCGTCCCGCTTCGCGAACTCCTTTTGACCTTGGGCTAGGATAGCCCTGGCACTGTCTCTGCGCGGCTGCAGCCACAATAAACAGCAAGAGACGGCTAGATCTGAATGGGCGTGCTGACTCCGCCAGGGCTTTGGGCACTTACTTGCCTGGGGGCTCTATGCAGTCAGAGTGGGTTACAGGCTGCTGTAGCTGAAACGGCTGCATTCTGCCTGTTAATTAGACTACCCTGAGCGGTGTCCATATTGCGTTTCCTCAAGCATCAGTGAATGATTGGAAGTGCCCAAGCTCCATGGAAGTGGGGTCCACAACAAGCACGCATGCACCGACTAGACGGCGGAGGATTCGGCATGTTCCGGTCACTAGCTAGACCTCAACTAAGCCAAGGAGATAGGCAGATCTAAGAGATTTCATCAGCGCTGGCTTGGCGCCTTCGTCGGCCGATTGCGTACAAAATGGCCGCTGGCTATAAAGAGTGCTGGGACACCCGATCGCCGACTCACTGATGATATGTACACTCGTCGTTTGCATCAGCCTTCTTCCGATTCCCAAGCGCCACAATGGATTTGAGTCAAGCCGATAGCTCTGATATGCCCGAGGACCCGGCGGATATCGAGACCTTCCCCGACGTATGGTTCTATCCGGAACAGCTACGAGATGGCCTTGAAGTACCCGATCTCTCCGAGGAAACTATCCAGGAGGCGCTTGCCTGCGCCTACGAATATCCCAGAAGTGTCATACCCGAGTGGAAGGACAATGCGAAATACATAGCATTCACAAAAACCATTATAATCGCCGTCGTCGCAGAGTTCCGCGGCGACTTAGTGCCGCAAGACGGCAGCAGTATCTTCCTCGGCTACGATCTAGAAGGGCTTCTAGACAGTCTATTTAGTAGCGACACCGAGCTACGCGCCGCCATATCTCGCGAGTTTCGAGCTTTCCTGCTCCTCTCCGTCGAGAAATCCAGCAAAAGACTCGACTCGGAATTATTCCGTCGCTATCTATGCGCGCTAACAGAGTCGCCCCAGACCTGGTTCCGGCTCCGCGACTGCGACGCCCTGGTTCGGTACACAATCGCCAGTGCACTATCGTGCAACGAGTCTGTCGACGTCATTTTCAGTGAGGAGCAGTGGCGGCTTATCGGAGAGCTGTGTTGTACGCTGTACGACGCCGTCGCTTTCCACAAGCATCGAGCGGAGGGCGAGACCAACAGCACCTTCGGGTATTTCGACGCCCACACGCGCGTCAAGAGCTTCCAGCTATACCGTATGGTTCTTTGGGCTATCGACGTCCCATGGGCCACCAATCCCGCCAAGCGCTGCGTCGTCAATTTCTTGCGTTTCTTCGGAGGCCCTCTCCATATGATGACGCGGAGGTACCGCTTCGTCGAGGATGGACTGCGGATCGGCAAGCCAGAGACGGAGCAAGTGGTAGAGCTAACCCGTGCCAACTTCAAACTCTGGAACAGGGTCGAGGAGACGGTCGCACAGCTGAAATATGACGGACAGTACGCAGACTTTGTTGCGCAGTCTGACAAGCTAATGTTCGATGGATTCTGCGACCTTCTGCAGCGCAGTGGCAGTCGGGAGTGTGCCAACTGCACGTTCATAGTAACAGGCACTACCAAGGATATTCGGCAATTCGGAGGCATCCAGCTGTGTAGGCCGTGCAAGGAGAAGTGGGGTCTCTCTATGGCAGAATTCCCAGAGAGGTTCAAGGCAGCTTTTCCGGAGACACAGAACGAGATTACAAAACTGATAAAGGGTCTATCAAGGCGGTATTGCTCTAAACTTTGTCGCAACTCGAGCGATTCGAATTGGGAAGGACCTGGACATGAGTTTGAGCATTTCGTCGCACTAAGGTGCGGATGTGCCACCCAGGCAGAACAGAGCGCTGATAGGCCCACTCTATAGGTCCGAGCGAGTATCTCTAGATACATGAAAGGCGCATAATTCATATGACCCGCCTGCTGCACCCGTGTCTTCTCGTAACCATGTCTTGACTGATAGATGCCATCCCCTTGGAGACGCTGATATCCTGTTCAAGAACGCCGTGGACTCACGGCGGCCCTGATAACCGTTGTCGTGTGCCATGGCTATCTGTCTGCCATGTCAGATATTCCGGTCCTGCTCTGGGCCTCGCGGCTCTCGCTCAGATGGGTGCATTTACGGTGGGCTGGGTTCCCTCTTTTGACATGATACAAGAACAACGGAGAGGAGCATCCAGTTTTCGTTCCAGTACGTAGTTTGAGTTCTGTCTCGACCGATAGCCCCGTGGCCCGGAGTCAATAGTTGAGCAACCTCGCATCTAGATAGTTCCCGTTCTCTCCGTCACGCACGCCGCGTGATCGATGATATACCATATCCCCACAACATGCGCGACCGCGACAGTAGGGAGCATCATTGCCGCATTTGATGATTGTGAGCCCGCGGGATGGCTGTTGTTGCGTAGCAGTACAACTGTCTAAGCACGTAGTCCATATCCACTTTGATTCAGGGGGAAGCCACCGAGCGGTCTCCTTTGTTACTGCTACGCTAACTAATGCAGCACAGTCGGGACACCATCATAGCCGCCCTCCTTGTCTGTTGACTCGGTGCCTAGAAAGGGATCTCCAATGCTGAACTGATACCAAAAGCCCTCAATCCATCCTCTTCTTCACATAGACCGGCCACGAGTGCGTCAGCGCGGTGAAGTTAGCCTGGTAGCTCCACACGCTGTCCGGATCCACCTGACGGATGTCGTAGCAGTGGATCAGAGAAGCTACTACTTTAGAGACCTGCATCAGCGCAAGGTGACGCCCCGGGCACGTCATAAACCCAGCGGAAAACTTGTCACCTTAGCTCTTGGCGCGGCTTCCGTAGATCGTGCGATAACTTACCACCAACCAGTTTTTCTCCAACTCCTTTGTATAGCCAGACATCCAGCGTTCCGGGTGCCATTGGTGAGCATCAGCTCCCCAGATGTCCGTCGATAAGTGCACTGCACTTGTGGGTGTCAGCCTTCAGTGGTGAACCGGTTCACCAACAGCGCGCAAACCTACTGCGAAGAAACACTGAGAGTGGTGCCCTCTGCGAAGTGTCGGCCTGCGATAGTGATGCCGCCCTTCGGGGCCTTACGAGGCAAGCCCATGGTCGTTGGGCTAAACAAGCGCAACGACTCCTTTACGCAAGCTTGTACATAAGGCAGGCTCTGGGCGTCGTGCGACGAAACATCGCGATGTTGGCAGCGCCCTTGGGCACGAGCGGCATCGATCTCGTCGCGGGCCGTCGACCAAGCCTTGGGATGTCTGATCATGTGATACAAAACGCTCTGAATAGCAGCTTCAAGGTGGAGTCAGCGCGGGGCTAAGAAAGAGGAACTGGGATAGGTACTGGAAACGGGCTCCGCCCCTGCGCCCACATTCACATTCGCCTGCGCCTCGATCTCGTACGCTCAGTGTCCCTGATACTTCGGAAGCGCGAAGCCAGTGCGAGAGCATGTCCTTGCCGGCATTGGGGTTGCTCATCCGCTTCCGCACAGCCGCTGACGTGGTCCTGTACAGTTTGCCCATCGGCAGCAGCAGCATCCAACTAGTTAACGGGTTGACAAGGATGCGCAGGGGCACGAGGAAGAAACCAGCGGCGGCTGCGAATTTGCTGAGCGCGACGTTGTTCCGCAACGTTCCGCCTATATCGCGGCCCTGCTGCCGTCAGCTCAAAGTCGTGGAGGGACTCTAGCCATGAGCATGGTCACTAGCAAGGACGACAACCTCCGGCTACTGTAGAATATGACGTACCGCTTTGATGAAACCAAACGGCTCCGAGAAAAAGACGGAGCCTATGTTGTCGAATGTCGTGTCCGTGATGTATGGTCGAAGTATACAGTCCCAGTCAGTGGCTCTTTTCCGAGGACTGTGAATACGCTGTTCATCTAATAAACTTCATGGCAGTCATCGATTGAACGGCTTTCCTTGTTTAAAAGAGCAAGCAACAACATGGGAAACGATTATATCGTCTTTTGGGGCCTCGATCGGAATCAACAAGTTAGCTTAGGGTAGAATGATCTGCAATAATCTCACATCTCCGTCCATATCCTGTTGGCTCTTCCGTCCTGAATAGCACGCGTCAGACCGGCGGGAAGTCTCCGTATGCCTCGGGGCCAAGTGGCACATATTTGCAGATCCGCTCAGTTAAACGAGCAACATGAAGCTCTCCAGCACATTCGAACATCTTGCATGCTGGGAGCACCCGGTTCGCATAGCCCTGGTCAATCTGGCCAAAGTTCAACGGCTGTGAGTTGACCCTAATGCCTATGAGCTTGGCGAGCTTCCTGAGATTTTCTCCGGCAGAATGGTGGGTGAACTGAAGACAAGAGAGTGACAAGTCACTGTTTTCTGCTGATTCGAGGAGTCCCCAGAGTAGAGACGCAAGGTGTATTTCCTCCTCCGCGTCCGCAAGCGGCCACATTACTCGCGCATTGTATAGGGCCAAGAAGTGTTGTACCCATGTCTCTTCATCCCTGTCCAAGAATTCAGAGATGTCCTCATTCGCTGATAACGTGTGCAAGCCAACAAAACAACAGTTCTGTATGAATGTTCGGCGGTCTACCTCGTCAGCTTGCTGGAAACCGTCAGCTCTTGGCGTAGTGTCCAGAACATAAAACATACCAGTATTCTATGGAGCAGCATCGCCCACACAAGCTTTACCAGCACATTTCTGTTCCTGGTGTAGCGCAGATAGTATCTGACAAGGCCATGGCCGTACTTTCCTGACCAGATCGCCGCAGTTGCGGACAACGTGAAGACCATTTCGGTTCTTTGTCTGGCTGTTGCGATACCGTACACATTGATTTCCCCTTCTCTCGGCGTTGTCTGGTTATTTGGAAAATTGGACTCGACTCTCAGCGGTATGGACAGTGTGGACATGAATTGAAGGCAAGGTTTGGTGACCGCGATTTCCGCGTATTGACGACCCCTAGCCTCTTGAACAATGTGTGCTGTTGGAAGAGCTTCAATCATTGGCCGTAGGACATCAAGTTCGAATTTCGTAACGAAGCGCTGTATCCACGTCTCATTGTCTGATGGCCTGCGAAGAAGGTGCTCGGGGATAGCCTCAGTTGTCTAAGATGTTAGTATCGAACTAACATTCTCAAGGGTCGGTAAAACTACCTGCTCAATCTCCCAGCAGCAAGTAATCTTCAATTTGAATGCTTCCGCAGCAGAGGAATCCATGACGGCCAGTGCGAGCGTTGCTGAGCAGGGACAAGGCGAACGTCGTAAGATAGGAGAAGGCTGGTCAACGAAGCAGGGGCAAATGCGGCAATGACATGCAGCTAAAGGAGAAAGTGCAGTTCTGACGCGCAGCAGCTGGCGTTTTTATATTCTTCTACCCCTGCTCTATTGCTGTCGCATGACCTGCAATGAACGTGCTTCATGATGAGAAACGTGCCTAGGTGGCAGTGGAGGGTGTTGATGTTCAACTGGCGGCACAGCCAACTTGGACAATGCCATCGCTCATCAGTATCCTTGCTGCAATGCAGAAGCAATTGCAGCAACTCGGGCTTACAAGGGGGCTGAATGTGATGCGATCGGTTGGAATGTGCTGGCCACTGAGAAGCTAAGACGGCACAACTCGTGGGCTAGCCATCCTAATCAGCGGATGCACCTCCGGCGAGCCGGGGAGTAGCGGCTCCGCGCGCTAGTGGGGCATGACTACGAGGAACGAAATGCTGCCGGTGCACGCTAAGCTTGATTAGTTCGCGTTGTTCGCGACGCGATCTCTTCCGGGAAAGCGTCAAATGCGATATTCAATCTGCATGTCCCTCGGTAGTGCGCACAACTTCCAGTGACAACAAACTCAATTGACAAACCTTGTGTATTCGATGGCATCTGGAAAAGTGGTGAATGACAAATGTAGGAAAGCCGCAGATGAGGCTCAGGTGGAGCAGTTCATGCGTACTCTGCTCTCGCCGAGTCGTGAGGAGACTTTGCCGGGATGCTGAGTCCAAGAGCGAAAACACACCATGGTGTTGCCGTCTGAATACTCAAAGCGTTTCGTCAATCGGCTAATCATGCACCACACAGGTCTGGCCCAGTGAAAGGGGCAGAGAACAAACTCTCTATCCTCATTCCCGCCACACAAGAGGTACACTTGATATTCTTGAGGGGCAGGGGCTTAAGCGAGGGACAGTGGGCTGTATGGACGATTCACTCTATCCTCATCCTCAACGGGAGTAATGTGGTTTGTACAGATACTTGCATGGATTATATTTGCGTGTCAATCTGTGTAGAGTTATTCAGTTCTAGGACCCGGCAAACTTGATTACTTTGTCCACGCCATCCATACCCTCGAAGCTGGGGATTTTTGGATTATCTGTTCAAGGTTAGGCACTGTGACGTTACAACATACTGATGTATCTGCTCTTACGATTCGTGTTGTCTCCCCCTGAACTGCTTCCATGTGTAGGATCGTCGTGTTCCTGAGGAGGATTCTCTTCCGTCTCGCTCGAGTCTCTTCCGTCCTCGCCCTGGATCGAGGGATTCTCGGACTGTTTGGTCGGCATGATCTTAGGCATATGATGGTTGTTAGGAAACAGGTCTGCCGTTCTTCGCCGGGAAGTAAAGGCTACTTATCCTGTTTTCCTCTCCTCTGCGATCCATGATATTTCTTTCTGCTTCACCTTTCCCTGTAGCCCGAAAGCCGGCCAACACAAGGAAGAAGTTGCCCCTTTCCTCTTCCGTTCCGCCACTTGGACTAGCAAGTCTATGCATGGCCACGCACGGTCTTTCCGGTAGACCTTTCGCCGCCCGCCCCGTTTTCACCTTTGACATGTTCACATACATCTCTTTCATTTGCCCCTATCTCGCTTACCCCAAGCCCTCCGTGTCCTAACAAATTCAGTGCGTATGCAGGAGCGTCGGCGTGACCAGCATGCAAACAATCCTGACCATACCCCGCAGCGTTGATGTGAGCTCATGGAAGCCACTCTTGCCTTATAATAGGGTATATCCGTAGCTGAGCAGAAAGCTGAGAGTCAAAACTCTTCATAAACCTTCTGTGCTTTCTGTCATCCTGGTGAGACGGGAGGCTCTTTCCCATAACCGGGGTCTCTGCACATCAACTATGCCGAAGAAAATATACTTCCTGGAGAAGGACTGGAGAGGTAAAACAGAAATCTGGGGTACCTGCAACATATACTGATAAATCTAGATCTCCGTAAAGAGTGCGAACGAATTAGTCTTCCGTTGCAGACTATGAAAGGGAATGGGGTGCCTTCTACTGAATACATATTCTTCAAAGAAGAAGGCCCTGAAGGACACGGGCAAGTTTGCCGCCGCAAGGTGCTGGACAACAACGAAGAAATCTTCGCGATCGTTGATTTTATGATGCCCTCAACAGTTGTCTCTGGGAGTGATTTGAAGAAAGCCCCAGTTAAAGAAGGTTTTTAGTTCTGGTCCGCCCCTCACAGCAAGTAGAGAAGAACCGGTAATTTGCATGGGAATTCCGATGTGCCATTCTGAAGGTAGCATCACTATGCTTGTCTGCTTGCTGGAAAGGACAGGTCATCCTGAAGGCACAAGCTGATCCCCGCATCGACCGTGCACCAAGACAACAGAGGAAATTGAACCGCCCTGATCTGCTACAAAGGGTAAGCTCACTAAGAACTCTCAGTGCGATCCCCCACGTGGAAGTGACCGATGTCATCTTGTTCGAAACCGGTCGGGATTGTCTTCCTTGTCGACAGGCATCGTTTGGATAGTGCTGAAGTCAGCAAGGTGACGACGAGCAACCTGGACTGCAGTTTTGAGTTTCTGAGACGTTGACAACTTGAAGGGGTCAACCACTGTCCAGCCATAGGAAGAAGGTATCGGTGTCTGACAATATGTGAAGCGTCACGGTAAAGAATTTTCGCCCAGGCAACTGTAGCTGTGCTTCCTGTGTACTGGTAATAGTTGGATACCAGTAAGATACTAAGTCTCTTTGACTTTGCTCACCCACGTTCGGATGGCGGCTGACGCTGCCTAGAAGATGAAGGGGTGCCGAGTCGCGCTTGACAGATGCTGTTGATGATAAAATAGGAGGGAAGGTGATAGTTTGACTCGAGGAAAAGGTAAAACATTTTAAACAGGCGACTTTGACATCCCCTGTCTTCACTAACGACCTGTCCGCCACAGGTCAGATCTCTAGCCCCCCTTGAGATACTTCGTGATCACCTCGGACTGTGCAGCCTCATTCGGCTAGTCCGTGCCCGAGATGGCCAGGAGCGCTGGTGTCCTTTAAATTTCAATGTTAGTCATCAATGCAAAGATTCATACGGCGGCCGTTTGCACGGCCGCGCCACGGAATACATGTTGGTTATGCACGGCTTGTGAGCTGAACTGCAAATAATCACCTGAACAATTGGCATGGCGCGATAAGCATTGGACTTCTTAGCTCTTAGCGACGTTTAGATTTGTGGCACAGGTAAAAGAAACCGTTGCAGAATAATCTTGCGTAGCCCCCATCCTCAGGCTGTATGTAACGTTGTACTGTCAAAGGTGCGCTAGGCACCGTGTTAGGAAAGTAAATTTATCACCGGGTGGAGGACGACGGATGGAACAGTACTGCGCCCGGCTCAAAAGTACAGATCGATAAATCTGGGTGTGACTGGTGAGAATGAACAGCCAAATGCATCGATAAGTACTTTCCACCTCTCACCACCCATTGTTACCGATTCAGGTGGTCTGAGTGGCGATCCGGCAGGGAACAAACCAATAGAAAACCTTGTCACATTAGTCACACGCTTTGGGTCTGTGATAGGCCCGAAACCTGCATCCTTGCCTTTAGCTGTCCATGCGCCTGAGGTGATACTGCAGCGACGACTTAAATCTGACATACTGTGCTTCTTCGTCTGATATTCGTCCTCCATTTCCCACGACTCCCACACGATCGCACGGTTCAAAGCTGTCGTATGCAGAATGTCAAGGCAGCGCCGACAGAGCAGTGCCAATTCCGGGCTTCTGCCGGTGCCTGATCCTAAAATGGACCTGGAACACGTGCTCAAATTGCTACCGGAGAAGCACGCTCAAGCTATTCGCTCTTTCCGTGCATCGATCCCTAAACTCCGGTCGCAAGACAAACGGCGTCATTGTGAGGCAATCCGGGACAACCTCACAAATTCTACTTCAGAGATAGAACTGGTCTCAGCCTGTTACGATGTCCTCTTCCGAGAACATCTCACGGCGGAAGCATGCTCTGATGCGGATTGGGTCGCGTTCAAACGTATTTCTAGCGCTGGCCACGAGCGCCTCGTGGCCACGACCACTGTGAGCAAGATTTGGGGCGACGACTTCGTACGCCACTATAAATTTCTTTCGAGACCACTCATATACTGCAATACGCTCCGTGTAGCTGCGAGAACCGTCCGGCAACGGGAGGCGGCGGTAGTTATATTGAACCGCTGCATCTACCACAGAGCTCGAGCAACGGATGGACGAATACCCGAGGTGAGAGACGACATTAATCCGATTGAGAACTGGGATTTGGTAAAACTCAAGAAAGGCACACCTCCAAATGTTGATATCGCGCCATTGGAAGGTTTTGGTTGGGACAAATTCGGGCTCCTTGTGCGCAAAGGTTGGGCTGTCGAACAGGTGGCGGACCATCAACATTCGTCATTCGCCTCAGTATCAGTGGGACCCTCAAGACCTGAAGCAACTGGCGGCCGCGAAACTCCACTCCACGTCTCACCGTCGTTGCCAGCGCCTTCAGACACATACTCCTATGAAGAACGTCAGACCTTGCAAAGGCATATAGCCGGCAACGCGCTAACCCTCCTGTCGTCGTTACCGTTCGCGAGCAGCGCGGAAAGAGACAAAGGCTCGGGTTTGCAAATTCCGAAGGTTATCGCTGGATATTACAGAAAACCCCTCCCAACAACGTCTCTGGCATCAACTAGGGCGAAGACCGGCTGTATCTCGCCTCAGCCCCGACTCTGCAACTCATCGGCAGCTGACAGGACAGGAGCTTCAGCGCCATCTTCCGAAGTTCCATCGTTACGAAATGTTTCCACTACCGAGGTCTCGCCATCAGCTCTATCTTCGTCCTTGCAGACGCAACATTCTCCAGTAGAGCCCGATTCCCACAGACCTCCATCTTCGTCAGTATGGATGGAAAACACATCTAAGTCACTTCCTCCATTGCCCTTGCAGCTGTCCTTGCAGACTGCTCCTTCACCAACCGCCCCTGTGGCTAGGCGGTTACCTTCCGGGAGCTCGGTAGGGAGGGCGAAAACACGGAAAAGATCAGGACGCGACCTTTCGAGACAGGCGAAGAGGCTGTGCTCCCACTACACCGGGCTCGATTCGATTACGCAGGACGATGATCTTGCAATCTATCTTGTCGAAACGTTCACACGGATGACTCAGCAGGGAATTCCATTTGAGATGCTTTCTCGAGCAGTTCAAAAAGCTCTGCAGCACTGTAAGCAGGCCACACAGCCTGATCCCGTCAATTTTGCAGCATCAGAGCCGGATAAGACCTGTCAGAAAACCCGCTCGGTTATTGCCGAACCAACTATCACTGTTCCGCATGCTGCTGCTTCGAGCGTTATTATCACCAACCAGCCAGCGGCCTCTCTCACCGCCCCTATCCATGCTGAACAGGTACTTTCCTCCCTTCCGCCCTCGCCGGGTAGATATGACCGCTTGAAGGATCCGTGCTGAATAACTTAATTTAGTCACGAAGTTCACCAGCCACCCCTGCTTGCAATCGCCAGCCGTCATGTCCACAAGCGGAGGGCCTAGGATCACAAACCCATTCACCAAACGTCCCTAGCTACTCGAGGGAAGTGGCTTTGGCATGTAAGTGCTGAGTAGAGTCCTTTAATCACACTGATTTGGTGAATGTCGCGTTATTAATTCATTAATGTAGACATGCGTGCCGATTCTTTCGGACCTCAGTTTCACTTTCCCACATGGAACACTGTTCCAGACACGGCACTCTCAGTCACCTATGCAATAGACGGGAACATTGCAGGGCTCAAAACGTTATTCGAAAACAGACTAGCGTCTCCCAAGGATGTCAGCAGCACAAGAGGCTTCAGTCTAATAAGAGTACGTAT
Source organism: Emericellopsis atlantica (assembly GCF_019669845.1). NCBI lineage: Eukaryota > Fungi > Ascomycota > Sordariomycetes > Hypocreales > Bionectriaceae > Emericellopsis > Emericellopsis atlantica. The sequence goes on along the minus strand of NW_025764754.1, from coordinate 3,107 downwards.
TGCCCGCGCAAAACTCGTTAGGAGCTAATCATAAGGGTAGTGGGCACTTTACGGAGGGCTACACCAGCATGAAACAATCAAGTTCTTATTAAGCCAAGGGGCTGTCATAGATGACGAGTAGGTATATCCTATCTCAATTCCTTCAAGAGCTTGCTGACCGATAATGTTACCCTAGGTCATACGATCACGTGTGGGACTTTTCCTTCCGCCGTAAATGCAGCTACGAGGACCTGCATCAGCTTTCGTGCATCAGGCTGAGCGGGGAAAGGGACTGGATCGATGACCAAGACTTCCCCCTTCCCCACAATATTATATTCGGCCTCTCTGGGACGAGACTCAAGGACGAGCTCGAGAGGAATCCAAAAGCTTCCAAGATGAAAGATGCCCAGGGACGCACCGCGCTGGATTGGGCCACCGCTCGAGGTCAACTGGATGATATGAGGATTCTGATCAGCCATGGTTCCGAAGTAAACTCAATGGATGCTGCTGGACGTACGACGGTTCTACATGCAGTGGACAGCCACAACATGGAGGCCCTCAAGATTCTCCTCGAAGCTGGTGCGAATCCTAACCCGCAGATGCCAGGTCGTCTGGCTCGAAGCAGCCCACTTACGTCGGCCAGCTTTGGCGGCCTGGCGGCCATGGTGAAGCTTCTTCTTGATTACGGTGCCGAGGTCAACACGTGTAATCCCGAAGGTCGCTCACCGCTCACCACTGCGATGCTCAAACATAATCACGTGGTGTTCAAAGCCCTCGCCGACTGGAACACCAACATGCCGACTGGCCACGTGCAGCCTCCGCTCCTTTCAGAAATAGCTAAGCACGCGGATGTTGACACGATGTCCATTGTCGCATCATCATCTCTATCTCAGTATCTCGACGTTGACGACCTGACCGCCAGTCGTGAGGCTTTGTGCCGGCGAGAAGACTACGACACATCGCTGTTGGACGCGTTCCAGTCCATGCTCCCCAATACGTAGGGTCGATGGAAGCCCCATAGTGGTAAATTTCATTCCATACCTGTGGCACGTTCCACTTCACGCACGGCTCACACAGCCCCTTTTCCTCACGATCAATTTAGCAGGCGATTGCAATGTGACCTTCGCAACTTGCTGATATAGTTAGTGGTCTTGGCGCTTTTGGGAAAACCTCTTCGCGGGATAGAGTTTTACCACACTGTTGAAATATTACACTGGCATTAATAGGGCGTTACCCGCGCCGTGAGCAAATGAACAAGGGAGGTAGCCAGCAGTAGAGCAGCCTCAAACGTGAAACTAAAACACGGTCTACTTGATACAAGGTGGCGCCAATTCCCGTAATTCTGATCGAGTCCTGTACAATGTTGCACTGCTGACGAATCATCATCTACTAGCTGCGGCGACGTTAATCTACGTACCAAATGAGTTAGAACAGCCTGAGCCAACGAATCGAGACTGGCATAGTGGCAGAATTGCGGAGGTGCCTGAAGCTCAACATTGAGCCAATGCTGTTACTTAGCAACCTGCCTGCGCGGTTGAGCTAGCGCAGCTGGACTAGTCCTTGAAGTGCTATACCTCGATGGTTGCAGCAAAAAGAAGCACGTGATGATTGAAGAAATGCCAGCGCGATTATGTAATGATTAGCACGTGACTTCTTGAATAGCGTGCGGGGAAACTAATCGCATCCCTTAAAAGCTCGACTCCGCTAACTCATAAGCTAAAAAGCTCAGCGTAATCAACTCTCACGTCAACATGTCTGATCAAGATAGGTCAACACCGCGCGTATTCATTGTACGGCATGGTAAGTCTATGCGTTAAATCTCCTCAAAGAATAAAAGTCAAGTCTTACGCACTTTTACCCATAGGAGAAACAACATGGGCGAAGAAAGGCCGTTTTACGGGCAAAACAGATATTGCCCTAACCGAGGAGGGGGAGGCACAGGTTTCTCACGCGGCAACTAAAGCTGTGGGCCCAGGCAAGCTCATCGACCCCCAGGGCCTTGGGACAATTTACGTTAGTCCGAGGTTGAGGGCGAAACAAACCCTGGATTTACTAGTGCCTGATGCCGCGGACCGGGGAATAATCAGAAATGAGATTGAGGAATGGGATTACGGCCATTATGAAGGGCTCACAATTGACAAAATCAAAGAATTAAGGAGGACGCGAGGGCTGGACAAAGATGAAGAGTGGAACATCTGGAGTGACGGATGCGAGGGTGGGGAGTATGTCTTACCTGGTAAGTTGATCGATGCATTCGCTCACAACTTGTTTTTAGGTCGAAAGAACAAGTAACGGACCGACTGGATAGGCTCATCTCTGAGGTCCGACAGATTCAGAAAGCTTCCATGGATGGGAGAGGAGCTGCTGATATCCTGATCGTAAGGCCGACTCTCCTTCCCTTTCCCACTCAATATGTGCACAGTGACTAACGCGTATGGACTCCAAGGTTGCGCACGGTTTAATCCTCCGTTGCTTTGCGAAGCGTTGGATTGGATTTGAGATCGACGCCTCCCTTGAATTGATGATGGACCCTGGAGCTATTGCCGTTTTGAGGTAACCCGAAAATCCTACTTGCCATGCGCGTCTGATTGCTCATGATCTTGAAGCTACAAAAACAAAGACATCGACAAGCCGGCTATTCACCTTGGTATGGCTCTGTGAAGAACCAGCCAACATGTATTCCGTACTCACCTGCGAATGAGCTTGGGCACGGTCATTGCGCGGTTTCATTTGCTTCGCGTAATGATCCCAGCTTCACCACAGTCCGTGTCTACCCAGCTCCCTAGCTATCAATACAATTGCCAACGCATAGATCACGCCTACTGCACTCGACTGTGAGCCGAATAACTGTTCGATTACTGACACCCTGGTGCTCTTCAACATAGTTAAACGACTAGTTAAACGACTTCTGCACAACCTACCCGGTAGCTAGTTCAGTCCCGAACGTCACAACTCGCCGCCCGTAAGAATAACAGGCGATAACCAAGGTAAATACGGGTGTTGTGAAGAAAGCTGGCGCGAGGAATAGGGAACGTCACAAATGCGGACAAACAGAGTAGAAGTGTGAAATTTCCTCATCACCAAACCAGCGTGTGAGGCAAAAATCCATGGCGCTCTAGGCTATAGTA